>NW_027069719.1:898670-965364 GCF_002906115.3 Quercus suber
AAATCCTGCAAATTCCTTTCACAAGCCAACAAGCTCAAATTTTTCAAAAGAATATGAAACAATTTATATGGACTTATGGCAGGAGAAATATCATCACATATCCTAGATTGAAACACAAAATGCTTAAATTTCAATTTATGACAATTAGGACGAATGTGACCAGAGACACCACAAAAGTGGCAAACAGGAACAAATTTAGAAACATCAGTATTCCTAACAACAAGTCTAGTCTCAGATTTAGGTTTTTGCCTCAGCAAAGAACAATTTGGTCTAATATGACCAACAACACCACAAAGGTGACAGGTAGGCACAAAAACATATTTCTTTTGCACACTAACAGCAGGTTTAGACATAGTTTTAGAAACTTCAGCGTTAACATCAGAATTTTTACCTTTGTCTAACCTAGCAAAATAAGCCTTCTCTTTATTATTCCTCTTAAAAGGAGGGATATAAACTTTCTCAGTCTTAGACTTAAGAGAAACAGAAACACTTCTGTTATCAACAACAGGCTTGGTACTAGTCAAATTTTCAAGTTTAGTTTGAGACTCAACTAACTCTTGTTCTAAGCTTTTCATCTTCTCATCTTGAGAGAAAATTTGATTTCTCAAAAATTCATTCTTTTTATTAGACTCATCTAATCTAACAATCAATTCCTCATTTTCAAGATTAGCTAATTTTAACTCTTCTTTAAATTTCTTAGCAATTTTTAAAGATTTAGATAATTCCTTACAAAGAGTTTCAAAAGCATCAAAAAAATCAACAGAGACAATAGTGTCCTTTTTATTCAAAACATCACAGGCATCAATAAAATCAGCAGAAGCATGAGCAGAAACATGATCAGAAAGACACTTCAAATTATCCATGACAATAGGGGTCAAGGATCAGCTCTTAGATCAAAAGATCTAAAACAGAAGAGCTACCCGCTCTGATACTACTTGTAGAAAATTTAGACCACTTAAACCAACCAGATTGCGTAGCCTAGTTAATTAGCCAAGTTGTTACTTAGTCAAATTAAGCAATTCTAGGTTAAAACAATCAAACAATCATATCAAGAATATATAGCAGTGGAAAAGTAAATAACACAAGACATGATCACCCAGGAAAACCAAACCGATAAAAAACCTGGGGAGGATTTGACCTAGCTATCCTCAAGGTAAACCTGAATCCACTATGCGAAGAATTGAAGTTCATACAGAAGGACTACAAGCTCCCCGCTTGACTTCTTAATGCTACCCACCAGTAGAACTTACTGACACGACCACGTGCAAGCTCCGAATTCACGGACTCCTTCTTTCTTGGATTCTTTAATCAGCTACAAGCACCCCTACTTGATTATCTTTAAGCTTCAATGGTAGCAACCAAGTTGATCATCAAGATGTAGATAATATCTCCAACTTGAAAACCCTAAGTTTTGTGTAAAGGAAAACTCCTCAAAGATCTCACAAGATATTTACACAAAACAGCAATGTATGAGCAACAATACAATTGGAGCAACCCTCAAAAACGTGGCTAGGGTTTTGTTTATATACCTAGGGTAAAAACATAAAACCCTAAACGTTTAATGAAGTAGGGCTGAATTGGAAATTCTGCAGAAAATTCAACCTGTGCGATTTTCGATCGATCCAGTCTATTCTTCGATCGATCGAGCCAGGCCAAAAGTCCCAAGTACTTCTGCAGCCACTCGATTCCAACTTTACAATAATAAACCAACTTTGAGCAAGCCTAGGCAAGACTAAATACATTGTTTTGATTATAGTTTGCCAACATTACAAATTAGAGTTCTAAATACATAAAATCCTAAGACCTTAGAACCTAACATATCCTATTAGGGGTATCAGTTAGCAGTTAAGAAGAAAGGATCAAAGAATAAGAAGGAAGAAAAGAAGAACTAAACGACACAGACAAAGAAGAACTAAACGACACAGACGAGCTGTAAGGCCATTTAGATTAGTTGATAAACGGCATGTAGTTTAGCTGTTAATTTTATTCAAATTGTATCTCACGTGCTGTAACTAACCTTCACACGTGTTATAACTGATTTCCTTATGCTCTGGTTAGTTTGTTACATTCTGTTTTTGGGGTTTAGGTACAGAGGTGTATATAACCTTAGATCATGTACAGATTCATCATTATTACAATATCAACAGAAAGTTTCTCATCTTCTCTCCCAAACATTCTCTCTTTGTATTCATAAATTCTTTGCTTTCTTCATCTCTGTTTTGTTACATGGTATCAGAGCACGAGCCTTCTTCAATGGCGTCAAATACTCAGAATACTCAAATTGCTTCACCTTCCTCTTCTCAGCAAGAGCTGACTCCAATGGAAGATCCGCGAAGTCCATTTTTCTTGCACTACAGTGAAACACCAGGTGCGATTTTGGTTACTCAACCGTTGACTGAGGAAAATTATCCTATGTGGTCCAGAGCAATGATAATGGCTTTGGATGCCAAAAGCAAGCTCAGATTTGTTGATGGTTCTATCAATGCTTCGATGGCAGTCACTTAGAGAAGAAAGCTTGGTCCAAAAGCAATTCAATGATCTCTTCATGGATCTTGAATTCAGTTTCTCCTCATCTCACTGCTAGTGTAATTTACAGAGACACTGCGTTTGAAGTGTGGAATACTCTCAAGAAACGATTCTCTCAAGCCAATGGACCAAGAATCTCTCAACTTCAGAAGAAAATTTCAACTATGATGCAAGGTGCAGCTACGATTACAGGATTCTTCACTGATATTCAAGTTGCTTGGGATCAACTATTGAATTTTAGACCTTTACCATGTTGCTCATGTGGTAAATGCACTTGTGGTGTGAATGACAAAATCACAGCACTTCAGCATCAAGATTCACTTATACAGTTCTTAAATGGCTTGAATGATTCTTATTCTCAAGTTCGAACACAAATTCTCATGATGGAGCCTAGTCCTTCCATTGATAAGGCATTATCTTTAGTAATTCAAGAGGAAAGGCAAAGATGTTTGGGTTTCAATGTTGCTCCCTCAGTTGAATCAACTACTCTTACAATCAAAAATCAAGGATTCAATCAGGGAAATTCATTTCCAGGGAACAATAGGTACATCAGAGGAAACAATACAAAAGGGAGGCCTGTGTGTAGTCACTGTGGGAAGCTTGGCTATGTTATGGAGAAATGCTACAAGTTAGTGGGATTTCCTCTTGGTTACAAGCAGAGAGGTAAAGTGGCTATGGCAAATCAATTCTTGGTTGAAGGTGATCAAGGCAGTGCTGATATTCCACAGGTCAATTCATTCCCTTTCACTTCAGAGCAGTATCAACAATTGATCTCAATGCTCAATTCTCATGCATCTACATCTGGTGGTACCAATGATGCCTTACACTCAGCTAATTCTGCTCTTTCAGGTAATGTGCATAATGCTTGGTCTGATTTTGTTTCCTTAGATTTGCATCATTCAGTTTTTGCTATTAATCCTGTCAATAAGGCTGCCTATGGTAATGATGTATGGATTATTGATACTGGAGCCACAGACCACATAGTTCATTCCTTATCTTTGTTTACACATATCACTAGTTCTATATCAACCTTTGTTCAATTGCCAAATGGTGAAAGAGTCACTGTTACACACATTGGTACAATTCAAGTCACTACAACTTTGAAACTTGAAAATGTGCTATGTGTTCCCTCTTTCAATTTCAATCTAATTTCTGTCAGTAAATTAACCAAAACTCTTTCATGTTGCCTGGTTTTTCAATCAAATTTATGCTTTATCCAGGGCCTTACTTGTTGGAAGACGATTGGAATGGGTGAATTACATGACAATTTGTATTTGCTGCATACTACTCCAACTAGCAAATCTGTTTCAACAGCTTCTTCAACTCTTAAGTCTATTTTTAAATCTTTTGTTAGTTCTGTTTCTGAGTCTATGTCCATTCCTACTGTTACCAAGTCTTATCTTTGGCATATGAGGTTAGGACATGCCTCGGATAATAAATTCCATGCTTTGCATAATCTCATTTCTGATGTACAAACTTTTCACAGCAATAAGAATTGTATTCTTTGTCCAATTGCCAAACAGAAAAGACTTCCTTTCCCATCTTTTAATCACATTTCAGATAATGCTTTTGATTTGATTCATTGTGATATTTGGGGACCATTTGCTAAATTCACTCATGATGGCTTCAAGTACTTCCTTACCATTGTGGATAATGCCACAAGATCCACTTGGATTTACCTTATGAAATCCAAGGCTGAAACTAGACCTTTGTTGATCTCATTTTATAACATGATACATACACAATTTCATGCCAATATTAAGATCATTAGAACTAACAATGGCCCTGAATTTTTCTTAAAAGAATTTTATGACAACAAGGGCATCATTCATCAACACACATGTGTTGCCACTCCACAACAAAACTCAGTTGTGGAGAGGAAACACCAACACATTTTGAGCATTGCAAGGGCATTGAAGTTTCAATCTAATGTTCCTATATCCTATTGGGGTGAATGTGTATTGACTGCTGTCCATATCATCAATAGGTTACCTTCTAAAATACTGAACCAGAAAACTCCTTTTGAAAAACTTTATGGCAAACCTCCTTCCTTTGCTCATTTAAAAGTTTTCGGTTGCCTTTGTTTTGCCTCAACTCTTACTCATAACAGATTAAAATTTGATCCTAGATCTTCATCTTGTGTTTTTCTTGGTTACCCGTTTGGTGTTAAGGGTTACAAGTTACTTGATTTAACTACCAAAAGGATTTATGTTTCCAGAGATGTTCATTTTCTTGAAACTGTTTTTCCTTTTGTTTCATCTTCTCATTCCTCCTCTCCTCACACCAGCATTCCTTTACCTCATCTCTTCCCTTCAGTGTCTCACCCTACTACTTCTATGTTTGATTTTCCTAACCATGATGCTATTCCTTTTGATTCCAATACTTCTATCCCATCTTCTGCAGCTTTACCTGTTCCTAATTCTGTAGATTTACCTCTTGCTACTTATGCAGATAACATTTCTGCAGAATTACTTATCCATAATCCACTTTCACCTCTCCTTCCTTCCACCAATGTCCCTCCTGTTATTCCTTCCACCAATGCACCATCTGTTCCTCTGAGGAAGTCTTCCAGAGTGTCTAAACCACCTGCATACCTAACTGATTTTAAGTGTAGCACAGTTGTCAGTAATGAACCTGCTCCTTCTCTTTCTGCCAACAAGTCATGTACTCAATACCCTTTGTCCACTTATCTTAACTCCTCCAAACTATCCCCCTCTTATGCACATTTTTGTTCTCTAATCTCTACCATACCTGAGCCTACATATTACCATGAGGCAGTCAAGGATTCTAACTGGCAGGATGTTGTGGCATTTGAAATTGCTGCTTTGGAAGCAAATCAAACCTGGACTATTACACCTTTACCTCATCACAAAAGGGCTATTGGGTGTAAATGGGTTTATAGGGTGAAGTATAATGCTAATGGCTCTTTGGATAGATACAAAACTAGGCTTGTAGCCAAGGGTTTTACTCAACAAGCTGGTTTGGACTTCACTGGTACTTTTTCTCCGGTTGCTAAACTCACCACTGTCAAGACTTTGCTTGCTATTTCTACTGTGAGAGGCTGGCATTTGGTTCAACTTGATGTGAACAATGCTTTCCTTAATGGTACTCTCCATGAAGAGGTCTATATGCAATTGCCTCAAGGTTTTCACAGTAAGGGGGAGAACCTAGTTTGCAAGCTTCACAAGTCTTTATATGGTCTCAAGCAAGCATCAAGGCAGTGGTATTCCAAGTTCTCTACAACCATTTTAAAATATGGTTTCAAGCAATCAAAATCTAATTATTCTTTATTCACCAAGAAGGTTAATCAGACTTTCATAACATTGCTTGTTTATGTTGATGACATTCTCATTGCAAGCAATGATGTTCAAGCAGTGGAAGACCTTAAAACTTCTTTGAATCTTGAGTTCAAGTTGAAAGACCTTGGTAATTTGAAATACTTTCTAGGTCTTGAGGTTGCTAGATCAGAAAAGGGAATTTCATTATGCCAAAGGAAGTATGCATTAGGGGTTCTTAAGGATGCTGGTATGGAAGGTTGTAAACCCAGCAAAGTACCAATGGAGCAAAACTTGAAACTAAGTAAGTATCAAGGTGATTTATTGGATGATCCTGGAGTCTATAGAAGATTAGTTGGAAGGTTACTATATCTGACAATAACAAGACCAGATATCAGATATTCAGTCCATAAACTAAGCCAATTCATGGCTAAGCCTAGAAAACCACATCTTGATGCAGCCTACAAGATATTACAGTACATCAAAGGATCTCCTGGTCAAGGCATTCTTCTGTCATCAAAGTCTGATCTACATTTGAAGGCCTACACAGATGCAGATTGGGCTTCCTGTGTAGATACTAGAAGATCTACTACTGGTTTTTGTGTATTCTTGGGAGACTCATTGGTTTCATGGAAATCTAAGAAAGAATCCATAGTTTCTAGATCATCAGCTGAAGCTGAGTATAGGGCAATGGCCTTGACAGTTTGTGAAATGACTTGGCTATTAGCTTTGTTGAAAGATTTGGAAGTTGATCATCCACAACATGGTCTGCTCTTATGTGATAATCAAGCAGCAATCCACATTGGTGAGAATCCTGTCTTCCACGAGCGTACAAAACATATAGAAGTAGATTGTCACTTGGTTAGAGACAAGGTGCAAGAGAAGGTGATTCGTTTATTTTTTACTCCCACACATACACAGGTAGCAGACCTATTTACCAAAGCATTATGCAGCCAACAATTGAAGTTCTTAATTTCCAAGATGAGTGTATTGAACATACATAGCTCTGAGTCTCGTCTTGAGGGGGAGTATCAGTTAGCAGTTAAGAAGAAAGAAAAGAAGAACTAAACGACACAAACAAAGAAGAACTAAACAACACAGACGAGCTGCAAGGCTATTTAGATTAGTTGATAAACGGCATGTAGTTTAGCTGTTAATTTTATTCAAATTGTATCTCACGTGCTGTAACTAACCTTCACACGTGTTATAACTGATTTCCTTATGCTCTGGTTAGTTTGTTACATTCTGTTTTTGGGGTTTAGGTACAGAGGTGTATATAACCTTAGATCATGTACAGATTCATCATTATTACAATATCAAGAGAAAGTTTCTCATCTTCTCTCCCAAACATTCTCTCTTTGTATTCATAGATTCTTTGCTTTCTTCATCTCTGTTTTGTTACAAGGGGCTTGGATCTTCCAGATATTTTTCCAAAAATTCCGCTGCTCAATACCTGAGGAAGAGCTTCGTTGAGAGCTAAAATTTGCCGAAGCCAGGAATCTATAAGCACTACGAACACTGAAGGAACCATCAGAAGTTAGGGGCCAAACCAGGAGGTCTTCAGCACTACCATCACTAACTTGAATCCGACTTACCATCCTTGCCTCCCATGGATAGAAATTCTCCTCAAGCTTACCTGGATCCCATATTCGTGTATCTGGATAGAACAAATCACTAACCCGAGACACAGAGGACTTTCTTCTTGGAGAAACAATTTTGTTGTAGGTCAGGTTTGGGAGCCATCTATGCTTCCACACATCAATCCCATGTCCGCTGCCCACACACCTAATAACACACTTCTCAATGACCTCCCGAACCTATAAGATAATCCACCAAGCATATGAACACTTTTAAGGAACCGAAGCGTCCATAATACTCCCATGAGGGAAGTATTTCACACTAAACACCTTGTAAAGCAAAGTGTCTTTCTGATGGATCAATCACTACACTTGTTTAGCCAAAAGAACATAATTAAACTTTTGGATATCTATGAAGTCCATCCCACCAATTGACTTAGAAGTGCACAAGGAACTCCACTTCGCCTAATGAATATTTTTTCAATCACCTTGCCCCTACCAAAATTTGCGAATCATTGCTTCAATTTTCTTACACAGACTAGTCGGCAATTTAAAAACACTCATCGAATAAGTAGGAATGGATTGAATTACAGCCTTGATCATAACCTCCTTTCCTGCTTGAGACAAAAGTTTTTCCTTCCAACCTTGCATCCTAGCCCATATCCGTTCTTTCACTTTAGTAAAACAAGCCTTCTTTTCCCTACCAATAAAGGATGGAAGCCCTAAATATTTTTCATAGTGTTGGATGGTAGGGACATTGAGGGCCACTTTGATTGCATCCTGCATTTGTGTATCTGTATTTCCACTAAAAAATAGCATAGTTTTCTCCTTATTAATCATTTGGCTTGAAGCCACTTCATAGATATCCAACAACGACTGGATCTTGAGGCACTCCTCCAATGTCGATCTGCAAAAGATAAGACAATCATCTGCAAAGAAAAGGTGAGTAAGTTTTGGTCCATTCCTACATAAGGAAAAACCCTCACTTTCTCCATCCAAGGCTAATCTCCTGAAAATGGCATTTAAACCTTCAGCATAAAACAAGAATAAGAAAGGGGAGAGGGGATCGCCCTATCTTATGCCCCTAGAAGGAGTAATTAAACACTTCGGCTCTCCATTAACAAGGATTCAATAAGTCACAATACAAATACACTTCATAATTAAAGTCACCCATGAATCCTGAAACCCCATCTTCAAAAGAATCTTCTCAAGGAAAACCCATTCCACTCGATCATTGGCCTTACTCATATCAAGCTTTAGGGCCATAAAACCCTTCCTCCCTATGCAATTAGTATTCATATGATGTAAAGACTCAAAGGCTACCAATATAGTATCAGTAATCAATCTGTCAGCAGTAAAGGTACTCTGTGTTTCTAAAATAATGGAATTAAGCAATGGTTTAAGGCAATTGGCTATCACCTTACTAACAATCTTATAAATCACATTACATAAACTGATAGCCTAAAATTTGAGACCTTTTAAGGATTATTAACTTTTGGAATCAAAGTAATGAAAGTATGGTTAATAGATTTCAAGATAGCACTTGAATTTAAGTTGGACAAGACCGCTTGATGAACATCCACTCCCACATCCGACCAATAAGTTCGAAAAAATAATGGAGGTAGACCATCTGGCCTTAGAGCCTTCAAAGGTGCCATCTCCTTAATAGCAGCATCCACCTTATCAGAAGTGTAAGGTCGGGCTAACTTTACCCTCATCTCTTCAGTAACAACTGTATCAACCCCATCAAGGATACGATCAAAATCATGAGAATGTGAGGTTGTGAACAATTGAGAATAGTACTCAATAAGCAAACCCGAAACTTGGTCCTCTTCTTCATGCCAGACATCTTCATCATCCTTTAAACACTTAATGAATTTTTTCCTCTTCTTTGAGTGGCTGTCCCATGAAAAATTTTTGTATTTTTATCCCCACTTTGCAACCATTGAATATGAGAGCGCTAGTGCCACATCTTCTCCTCCTTTTCAAACAAAACTGAAAATTCGAATTTGATACGAGCAGCTCCTTATAGCTCCCAGATCTGACCGACTCCATCTCTGCCTTCCATAATTGTTCTTTAAGCTTCTTTATATTATCCTTTACACTTCCAAAGTGATCCCGGTCCCGAGCCTTCAACATCTTTTTACACTTCCTCAATTTCCTTGTGGCAACATACATCGGAGTACCCACGACATTACAATCCCAAGCTTTTGTGACAATTTCCTTACACCCCGGATCTGTCAACCACATTGCCTCGAACCTGAAAGGTTTCCTTCTCCACCTTTGTGCCTCCTCATTAGAGTCAAAAGCTAGAATAGTCAACCTGTGATCAAAAGTAAAGCAATGCAAATGATGAATTCTAGCAGTGGGAAACTTAGCCAACCAATCATAATTAGCCACCCCTCGGTCTCACCTTTCCCAAATTAATTCATTTCGATGTCTTCCATGCCAAGTAAAATCTAGCCCTGAATACCCTAAATTCACAAAACCACATTGATCCAACACATCTCTAAACATTTGCATTTAACTATGAGCTCTCGAAGCACCCCCTTTTTTATCCTTTACCTCTAGCAATTCATTAAAGTCGTCAAAGCAAACCCAAGGAAGCTTTGGTTTGGAATTAAGCATTCGGAGCATATTCCACCCTTAAATTCTATGATTAGTATCCAGCTCTCTATAAAAACCCGTTAATTCTTAAGTTCTCTTTTTAAGATTCTGTTATGTGGATTTTTTCTAATGAGATGGAAGTGTATTTTTTAGTTAAGTAGGCACATAATTGAATTTTAAAAGAGGAACCTAAAGAACAGCACCTAAGATACTGTACCTAAATTTTGTCCTAAAACATTAGGATATTAGTTCAACCAGAACATTTGAAGGTACTAAAATAGTTTTTTCTTACAATTATCATTATATTGGTTACGTTAAGTTTCTTATTACACTGCTATTATGTATATAATTTTGAAAATTACTATTGGATACTACATATATATAATATATGTAGGGTCTCAATTTTCAGACTAAGCCCAAAAATGAATGGGATTTTGGCCAAGTGGACCCAGTACAATGAATTTGTAGAGAGCGGGTCAAAGAGCTGGATTTGAGTGCATGGATAACAGTTAAAATGGGTTTTTATGTTGATCAAGTGGAAATGAGCTAAGTTTATCGAAGAAAGCTTGTCCTCAGCACAATCTGAGGAGCTCTACTTTCGTGTATATTAGGTGGCAATGGTTGCGAGAGTTCTTGAGATCGCCATGATGCTTTCTCTCTCTCCTCTTCCACCTCTTTTTCCTCTCCCTCCATGGTGGGTTTCTCCTATTATATAGTCCTCTTTAAACGATCTTGGCCTTCCACTTATTGATCATCCAAGCCTATACTTGAGTGCCTGTCCCATTAGATGCCCTCTTTGGCGTTCTGTGAGTTGCGGTAACCGAGATAGTACTGTTCAGGAGTCATTTCCTCATCAATGCGGCCAGGACGTTACTTGTGGGCATTTAATGTAAAGGTGACAGTTTTTCCTATAATTGCTCCTCCACCATGCTCCCATGGCTGGTCCATTGTATTTATCCTTCCTTTTAAAATGCTCTGGGAGGCTGCCTTAGGTGGTGTGCCACTCTCCCCTTCTATGATCTTGGTTGACCGAGGACAAGATCGTCCTCGGCGATGTTCCTCAGCAATTTGGGCTTTCTTTGTTCATCCTCGGACATTCCTTCCTCCTTGGCGTGGGCCTTGGGCTCATTATGAAATGGGCCGGGGTTGCCAAATTCTTTGGCCCCACAATATCAATTCACAATCATTTTTCATGAAATTCTACTAAATACAACACAAACTAAAATAATAAATTGGCCCAATAGTATCTCCTAAATTGAATGGGGATAGGTGCGTAGGATCGTTCAACTTAATTATAATTTGTTACGTTCAAGATCCTGGCATACAAAATATCTGAATAGAAACAGTATAAAAAATATGCTTATTAGTTTAGAGAAAAAAAACTAAAAAAAATCTAAAGAATTTAATTTATATAGAAAGCTAATAAAAGCAAAATTCAATTTTGAATCTAATTAGTAATGGACCGTATATAGTCATAGTGTGTGTGTGTGTGTGTGTATTAGGTTTTTTTTATAGTTTATTTATATTGAACTCTTCATTTTCTACATTGAATTAACTTACTTGACACAAAAATTTAAAAAAAAAAAACTTATATTAGATGAGATACGTAGTAGAAAATTAAGCTTTAATTGAATTCTAATTTTTACACTAATTAACTAGCTTGGCACAAAAATTTAAAAACTTCGATTAGATGGAACACGTAGTACAAAATTGGACTCTAATTGAATTCCAATTTGAAGTCTAGTTAGATTTTCTCTTAGCTTAATTCAAATTAGAGTTCCAATTTTGCGCCATGTGTCCTAAATTATTTATTCTGAAAGAGTTTTATTTCTTAATTTTATAATCAAATGTGGGACTACATCATAAATATTTATTCAAGTGAGTTATTAAGTACAAAAACCAAAGAGTTAAGAATAAATGAATCGTAAAAAAATTAAAAAAAAAAAAGTGGACAATTTATAGTTTATACCTAATAATATCCTTACAAAATTTTTTAAAGAGTTAACAAAATATAAAAATGACTACCAATAGTATTTAAATTATATATATATATATATAAATATTATATTATACATCTTATTGTATATCTTTAAGTATATTCATGCATATGCATGGAATTACTACTTGAGTGCCTGTCCCATTAGATGCCCTCTTTGGCGTTCTGTGAGTTGCGGTAACCGAGATAGTACTGTTCAGGAGTCATTTCCTCATCAATGCGGCCAGGACGTTACTTGTGGGCATTTAATGTAAAGGTGACAGTTTTTCCTATAATTGCTCCTCCACCATGCTCCCATGGCTGGTCCATTGTATTTATCCTTCCTTTTAAAATGCTCTGGGAGGCTGCCTTAGGTGGTGTGCCACTCTCCCCTTCTATGATCTTGGTTGACCGAGGACAAGATCGTCCTCGGCGATGTTCCTCAGCAATTTGGGCTTTCTTTGTTCATCCTCGGACATTCCTTCCTCCTTGGCGTGGGCCTTGGGCTCATTATGAAATGGGCCGGGGTTGCCAAATTCTTTGGCCCCACAATATCAATTCACAATCATTTTTCATGAAATTCTACTAAATACAACACAAACTAAAATAATAAATTGGCCCAATAGTATCTCCTAAATTGAATGGGGATAGGTGCGTAGGATCGTTCAACTTAATTATAATTTGTTACGTTCAAGATCCTGGCATACAAAATATCTGAATAGAAACAGTATAAAAAATATGCTTATTAGTTTAGAGAAAAAAAACTAAAAAAAATCTAAAGAATTTAATTTATATAGAAAGCTAATAAAAGCAAAATTCAATTTTGAATCTAATTAGTAATGGACCGTATATAGTCATAGTGTGTGTGTGTGTGTGTGTATTAGGTTTTTTTTATAGTTTATTTATATTGAACTCTTCATTTTCTACATTGAATTAACTTACTTGACACAAAAATTTAAAAAAAAAAAACTTATATTAGATGAGATACGTAGTAGAAAATTAAGCTTTAATTGAATTCTAATTTTTACACTAATTAACTAGCTTGGCACAAAAATTTAAAAACTTCGATTAGATGGAACACGTAGTACAAAATTGGACTCTAATTGAATTCCAATTTGAAGTCTAGTTAGATTTTCTCTTAGCTTAATTCAAATTAGAGTTCCAATTTTGCGCCATGTGTCCTAAATTATTTATTCTGAAAGAGTTTTATTTCTTAATTTTATAATCAAATGTGGGACTACATCATAAATATTTATTCAAGTGAGTTATTAAGTACAAAAACCAAAGAGTTAAGAATAAATGAATCGTAAAAAAATTAAAAAAAAAAAAGTGGACAATTTATAGTTTATACCTAATAATATCCTTACAAAATTTTTTAAAGAGTTAACAAAATATAAAAATGACTACCAATAGTATTTAAATTATATATATATATATATATAAATATTATATTATACATCTTATTGTATATCTTTAAGTATATTCATGCATATGCATGGAATTACAAGCTAGTATATATTAATAGTTAAAGCTAAGAAAAAATCCAATTAGACTTCAAATTGGAATTCAATTAAAGTCTAATTTTACGTCAGTGTCTAATCTAATTTAAGTTTTTAAATTTTTGTGTCAAGTAAGTTAATTTAATGTAAAAATTGGATTTCAATTAGAGTTTAATTTTGCACGACATATCCCATCTAATCTTTAAAAAAAAATTAAATTAAATTTTTGTGCCAAAGAGTTAATATAGTGTAGAAAACAAGGAGTTCAATATAAATAAACCCAGGTAATATATATATATATATATATAACCAAATCTTAGGGAAAATTTGATTAGAATCAAAATTAGATTCTGCCTTTGTTAGTTTTTTGTAGAAATTAAATTATTTAGATTTTTTTCCCTGAACTAATGAGTATATTTTTTATACTGTTTCTATTTAGATATTTTATATGTGAAGATCTTGAACGTAACAAACTATAATTGAGCTAAACGATCACATGCACATATCCCCATTCAATTTAGGAGATATCGATATTATTAAATTAATTTATTCTTTTATTTTGTATTCTATTTAGTAGAATTTCACAAATAATGATAGTGAATTGATATTGTATATGTAGTGTCTAATAGTGATTTTCAAAATTATATACATAACAAAAGTATAATTAAAATCTTGGAGTAACCAATGTCATTAATATTGCAAAGAAAAATCATTTTAGTATCTCCAAATATCCTGGTCGAACTAATGTCCTATATATTTAATAACCCAAACTAACATCAATAATACCACTACAATTTATCATTCATGTACATAAGTACGAGTTACCTACCGGTTAGAATAATAATAGATGATTATTTCTTTTTCTTTTTATCTTTCTTTCCTTTTTTAATGGAAACAAATTTCATAATTGTCAGGTTTACTAGAGCTATAAACTTACATTCTTTTGTGAGTATCCAAAAAATAGAACTCAAATTCAATTTTGAAGATATTTTCCATTCTTTTTGCTAAGGAAACTATATATATATACCAATAAAATTCTTGTGTATTCCAGTTGCATTCTCATCCCTTGTCAATGACACATTTTTGAAGCCTTTTTAGTAAGTCAAATTTAGATCAGCTATTAACAAAAATTAAATTGTTGTCGCTTTTATTTTGTTTCATGCTAAATCACAAGAGCTTCTTAGTACTACTCCAACTTTTATACCTAATCAAACTGAAATGCCAGTTCTATAACCAGCATATAATCTTTTTTAGACCGTAGCAAAATTGTTCAACGCTTGATGTGTTAGGTATATGCCCGTTGTCTACTCCCTACATCTCTAATGTGAGCAAGAAAGCAAGGAGGGGACCTCGAAAATGCTCAAAATCTTCTTCTTCTTTTTCATTATGTAAAACTCATATTTCTTGTTATTTGGTGAGAGTGCAAATAATTTACTTTCATAATTACCCTTAAGGTATTATTATTTGTTACATAATGGACGGCCTATCTCTAAATATATATGTATACATCCATATGTAATATTTTAATTACAACTTATTGGGGGGAAGTTGGCTTAGGGGTAACAACTAAGATAAGTTAAATTAGTAGCTTTATCTTTTAAAGTTTGTATGAGAGAAAATGATATCATTCATTTTTTAAGTCATTGATATGCCAGATTCCTTCAACTTTGAAAATGTGTACACTATCAAGAGGATTTTTTTTTTTTTTTTTGAGGAAACACCATTAGAAAATTTTAATCATATTAGCATTTTAACAAGTCTTTGATCATAGTTTGGAACTTTCAAAGACTTCAAAAATTCAAGTCTTGAATTTTTTTTTCTTTGTTCGCTATAGTTTTCGAATTTTGGACTATATAAGAATTGTTTGATGCAAATTGCAGAGTTATAGACAAAATATGTGGAAACTAATTAACATCTAATAATCATGTTATCTAAATAAGTTTTATGTCATTCATATGTCAGATTCCTTTTGTCATGACCCAAATCCATAGACTATGAATTCAGATGCATGACTAACTTGCCGATCTTGCATAACTCAATAAACATAATTAATTTAAAATTTGAATAAAACTCCAAATAAACAATGCTCTTAATAAACCTCTTACAATATCTAAAATCCACAATTTAGAAATAATCTCCAAATACAATAAAATCTGAAGCGGAATAAAAATAACTAAAAATCCTTTAAGGCTTCAAGCATTATTGACCTCGCCTAAAAACTCTCACGCTCTACCTTGCACCTTATGAAGTAATCCAAAGGTTTCATTTCCCAACTAAACTTTAATTTTAAAATGGTAATTGATGGGTGAGCCACACATCTAGTAAGCAGTTATACACAATACACGACAGGATAGAGTCAAGCAAAGCATGAGTATTTTGATTTTTCACAAACTCATTCAATGATATCAAATATGATTATTCTAAAACATATAAAGAATCACTTAATATATATGTAATCACACCTTAAAATCATTTGAAAGCACATACAGATAGTTGATTAGAGCATAGTGTCGCATATACACAGATCACATATTCTCACATACAATCCTATGAACGGATACCAACATCTAACCCCTGCTGGTGAGGGATCAACATTTATTCTCACATACAACCCTGTGAGTGAGCTTACACATATACCTGATCAATTCTAAAAACACTTATTTTGAGTCACATATCACAAAAGCAAAGTTTATACAAAATAGAATAATTTTCTTAATATTAACAATTTTTCCAAACATAAAGTCATATTGAATATCACAATAACGAATCGAACATAAATCAAAGGATGCTTGACTCTCTTGGAGAATGAATAGAAACTGAGGAGTTTATATAAATATTTTTACAATTCTTGAGTAAGTTTGAAAATTCAATTTGCTAAAAGAAACATTTTAAATACAATTTGGAAACTAGGAATATGAATTTGAACCACTTGGTTTTAAACAAATTTAAAGAACAAGAACCTTTTTAGATAACTTACATTGAAACTCAATTCTTTTTGGAAAATAGTTTAGTTTAGAAATAATCTTTTAAATGAGGTTTAGACATTCAAAACGTTATTTAGAATTCAAAGTTTCTCTTTAAAACATTATTTAAAAATCGAATTTTCTCTTTCAATGATGTAAAAATGATTTTGATAAACTTTAGAAACTATAAGTTTGAAATACATAACTTTTGAAAACTTTTAACTTCTAAGAACCTAATGGACAAAAACTTGTAACTTTTGAAATACATAATTACTTATAGCACTTGAATCACTTTGAAAGTTCAATTGAAACACCCTCCAAAATAGTCTCAAAATACTCTTAAATAAGACCTATAATCAACCATGGAAATTACTTAATATCCTCCACAAAATATAAATCTTATTGCATTATACAAACTAACTCACTAAGATTATACTTTGCTGAACTAAATGATAACACTAATGCAAAGCATCTCCGCCCAAAAATATGTTTCGTTGAATTTTATCAAAACTCAAAGCCAGCAGCCAATACTTTAGGATTTAATATATGTTCAAACAAAAAGTAAAACCTTAAACATGAATTAGGCTTTATAACTATAACTTTGTTCTAGAATACACACCATGGGCAAACCTAGGATTTAATATATAACCCCAATGGAAACCGTGTGCCAAATCTAATATGACTTTGTTCATGGACTTAATATCATTGACCCTAATGGATTTAGGGTTTGTTTAAATACCACTTATTTTGCTGAAACTGAAACCTTATTGCTGAAAGTACTGTAAATAAAGATAAAAATTAGCTGAAGTAGTACAATAGAGTCTATAAATAGTATCAAAAAGTGCAGTGGGGCTATAAATTGTAATAAAAATAAGTTGAATAATGAAATAATTTTCATTTTTTATTGGTATCCAAACAGAGGATTAATATCTAAGCATTTTGGGATGAAATTACAATTTGGATAAAAACCAAGTCTATCATTATCCTTTAAAACAATTGTAGAAGTGTTGAACCTGAATGGTTCATTGTGTTTGGACTAGTGAACGTCTGGGCAGAGACTATCAAGGCCATCAATCCATCAATTAGAGAAATTGGACTTTTGACAAAACGTGAGCAAGCTAGTGTGAAAACTGTGTGGGGTCAGGTATAAACTATCCAGCAAAAACAAAAGAACTTTTTGGTATAAATCAAGATATATGTGTGGTTATCATTGCAGGCCCAAAACTCTTACAATCTTATGAAAACGATGAAAGCCATATTCATGGATTTAATAACTTTGGCTTTTGTTCTAGAATACGTACAGTGGCAACCTAGGATTCAAGTACTAACGGAAAAGTGTAAATCATATTCTAGGAAAAAATATCTCTTTAAAACAAATCTACATATCACTAATGTTTCCAAGATAAAATTCTAACAAAAATCATACCTGGAACAATTGGTTGCCTCTTCAATTGTATTTGTTCTAAACTCTAAGGGAAAAACACACTTCCTAACCTCCTTAGTGATGAAACCCTGATTTATTTCTTCCTCTACCTTGTAGTTAACGTATCAGATATGTGGGCTTAGAGGGGTAGTGGGCCACAGTTACCCATCAACTATATTTAAAAGAAAAGTAATAACCCCAAATAAAAATATATATGCGGCATATTACACCTTCAACCTTGAAAACGTGTGACACTATTACAAGTCCTTTTTTGTTGTTGAGGGAAACACCATTAGAAGACATTAGAAGACTTTAATCATGTTAGAGTTTCAAGTTTTGACAAGTCTTTGATCATTTTTTGGAACATCCAAAGACTTTGAAAATTCAAGTCTTGGAATTGTTTTTTCTATGTTTGTTGTAGTCTTGGAATTTTGGACTATAGAAGAATTGTTTGGTGCAAATTGTAGATTTATAAACAAATTTTGTAGAAACCAATTAACATGTGGCAATCATGTTATCTAAATAAGTTTTATATCATTCATATGCCAAATTCCTATAACCTTGAAAACGTGTGACATCATTAGAAGTCCCTTTTTTTTAAGGGAAACACCATTAGAAAGTCACAAAATCAAGTTATCCGGATTAGGTATATATAAAAAACTCCTTATAAGTAACCAAGAATCATAATAATCCTATCCACTATTTTTCAAAAATAATAATAATCCCATAAAAAAAATACTTTAGATTTCAATTCACTTAGTCCGATACCTGTAGTGGAATTTTTTATTAATATATATTATGTATATTTTTTTTTTCTTTTCATTTTTAGGAAATGTCTTTGCCTATTTAGGACCATCAGTTTATGGATTTTTTTTTTTTTTTTTTAATTTGAGATACACACGCACACACATATATATAGGGGAAGGGGGATGAGATAAGGGAATACACTCACATGCCAACACCAAAACTGCATTCAACAGTTAGTGTCGCAGAGCAAGTGATAAATCCCTTCTCAATATCACACCTTACCGATGTGGGATGACTCGACAACACTGAGTATCTTTTTTTTATTTGAGAAACACACACACACACACACACATATATAGGGGAAGGGGGATGAGATAAGGGAATACACTCACACGCCAACACCAAAACTGCATGCAACAGTTACATCAGTTTATGGAAATAATTAACTTACTATAATGACATTTATGCTACACATTTAGCATATTGTCAAGGACCCAGCAAATAAGACAAAGCCATCCTCTTGGCATAATTATTAATTAAAGCATTATAATTTAGGCACATGCCAAATGCACAAATAAAAATAGCCAGTAAGCCATTGATTTAAAGGGAAGTTTACATTACCAGAGTGGAAGCACTTATGAAAAACACCCTTAGGAATATTGTATATAAGATCATTGTAATAGTAGAAAATTTCTTAACAGTCTCAAAAAAAAAAAATCTTAATAAAAGTTGAACATAAAATGATAACGTCTAGAGGGTCCAATTTAGTTATGGCATGTTGGATATTTTTATTTAAAAAAAAAAATATATATATATATATATATATATTTATTTTAATACTCATTTATGTGTATCAATTATCCCTTAATGTCAGATACGTTGATTACTAAATTTTGAAATTTAAATATAATTCAAAATTTGAATAGCTTTTGTCAATGGTTTTAATAAGGAAATTTTTTAACATTAACGTGATATTAATACCATAATTGCCAACATATTTGGCTATTACAAATATACACTTTCCATTCTAAACGTTTTGTATTTAAACGTTCTTATTTAAATATGACATAATAACGTCATATATGGAAGATATTTCAGCACTTAAATGTACAGCTATTGCTGAATTATTTTATGTTATAATAAGTTACCATATATATACAAGTATTTACAATTTGGTTTAATGGAAAGTGGTCAAAACAACTAGCAATTTATTGTAATATATATTCAGAAACTTTCAAAAGGATGTTGTAATAATGTACAGCAACGTAATCTATGGGGCATTAAATACATAGCATTATGACATATTTCCCTTGATCTCAACGTATAAAAGTTTGGCTTAGACAACTTTGATATCCGGTTAGGTTATATTATATTATATTATATTATATATATATATATAAAGAAAGCTATTGATTATATATATTTATTTCAATAACTTTATGATTATTTAATTGATATCAAACCCTTTTGATTTTTTGGCTAAGGACAAGCAACAATAGCTATATATATATGGAAAGAAATAAAAGTTTCAAATACACACATTTTTATTTTTGAATTAGAAAGCTGTAGACTTTTCAAAAAGCAATTTTTTATTGTCCTAAACACATACCATCTATTGCTTCTTACTACTCACAAAAATATTCTATCTTTTACTAAATTTTCTAGGAAAAAGAAAATACTATAGAGAGCTTATATTCTACGAGCAGTGTAGGCTTGCAAGGATAATCAGCAAAAAGTGGATGGGCAATTGTATCCTGGGAGCAACATGCAGAAACTATTTGTCTAACTACATCAGATATACCGTAGACACCACGATTTGTCTCAAGACAGTGACTTGGTCCACGTCTCATCTCTGCCACCTCTTTTGGTAAAATCAAATTATGTAATTTCTAAGGAAAATTCAGGTATTATCTCTCCTTTATTTCCAACATGGTATAGTCATGAATTTTTGGATTGCTCTTTCGTAACATGGACTAGCTTTATCTAAATATGCATACATACATTTGTAATATTTTAAGAATTTACTAGGGGGAGTGGACTTATGGGGAAGACAGAGTTTTCCAAAATAACAAGTAAGAAAAGTTTAATTAGTAGCTTTATCTCTTAAAAATTTTTGTGCAAGAAAATAATTGCAACTCTTTCTAAGTCATTGATATGCCAGATACCTTTAATCATTAAAATGAATGACACCATTTAACATCTCACCAAGTCTTTGTTCATTGTTCAAAACTTCCAAAGTCTTTTGGTTATTGTTTGAAAATTTCAAAAACTTGGAAAGTTATAATCTTAAAATTTTAGATTATATAATAATTGTTTGATGTAGATTGCATAATTGATAACTAAGTGTATGACAGTTATCAAATCTGTAGCAATCATGATATCCGAGTCAATTTTACATCATCCATTACTTTTTCTCAAATAAAATAAAAATAAAAATAAAAATGGACTGTAATTACATATCTAGTTTTCTACCCATTCACATCCCATGTAATGATCAAGAAATTTTATTTTGATACAAACAAGTTTAAATTCCAAATTACATCCTCCAACTTTAACTTATTTTCAAATTAGTCATTTAAGTTTCTTTCTTTCTTTTTTTCAATCCTTAACTTGAATATGTTTTTAGTTTAGTCATTCCGTCAATATTGTCCAATCTTGTTATTAATTTAATATCGTCCAATGTGGATTAGATGGAAGGAATACAATGAAAACAAATGAAAGTTAAAGGACTAAAATGATAAAGAGTAAAACTTAAAGAACCAAATTAAAAATTAAGTCAAAGTTAGAGGTGTAATTTTTAATTTAGTCTTCGTTTAATAAGTATTAAAATATAAAAAGTCAATTAGAAACCTTCTAGAGCAGAATATACATATTAATTAAAATTTGTTCAAGGAAATTTAATGAAACCTAAATTAAAATTTAGGCGAAAAGCACCTTTTAGTCCCTACATTTTCAGGCGATTCCCATTTTAGTCCCTACATTTTATTTTTACTGTTTTTAGTCTCTATCCTGAAAAACGCTTCCCGTTTTGGTCTCTGCCATTACATCAGAAATGGAGAAAGCTGATGTGGCAAACGGTAGGAATAAATAATACTAAATTAAAGCTGATGTGGCCTAAATTAGTAATAAAAAATATTTTTAGGCATTAAAAAATGCCACGTCAGCGTTTAAACTAAAAAAATTAATTTATAAATTTTAACTAAATAAAAAAAAATTAAAAACAGAATTAAAAACTAAAAATCATATGAATTAAGATCTAAGTATGTCTTGAACAAGAACAACAAGAACACAAACCCAGAAATTAAAAAAAAAAAAAAGAAAAAAAAAAGAAAAGAAAGATATATACACTTAGAGAAAACCAAACAAGCTAAACTCTAGTCTCTGCCTCTCTCTTTGCACCGATCTCTGTCGCCATCGAGGACGCTGTCAAGGACACCATCAGGATGCCGTCGTCATTGCCACCGTGAGGACCCAGTTGAGCTCTGATTTTCGCCGTCACTTTGCTCTCATCTCACCCTCACACCATGTGGCTTTTGCATCTTTGATACCCACATGGTCTAAAGCAACTTTCTTTTGTTTTTGTGATCCTCTTAAGTAAAAATAAAAAAAAATAATAATAAAAAAATCCCAGATTCCATTTTGACTTTTTTATTTATTCGTTTACTTGATTTTTACTTCACACATTTTTGTCTTCTGATAAGTACATGGTAATAATTTTTGTATGTAAAAATGGGTTCTTTTTGTGTTTTAAGGATGGGAGTTTAGTGATCTGGTTTTGGGTATAGATTTGATTGAATCTATGTGCTGTTTTTCTTTTTAAATAATAAAGGTAGTTAGAAATTAACCCTTTTGAGTTTTTATTTTTATTTTTGCAAATCTAGTGGTGTTTTTGGTGATTTTGGTTTGTTGGGAATCGAACAAGAGGTGGGCGGCTACTATGTTGTCGCTTAGTAGAGAGCCCGTGTTCTTGATCTTAAACAGTTTCTAGATGAAGAAAAGTTGAAAGAGACTGTTCACAAGTATGCTTCTAAGAGCTTAGCTTGTTTGGTTTTTTTATTTCAGTTTTTTTTTGCTTTAATTTTTTTTTTTTTTTTTTCAGTTTTGTGTTCTTGAATCTGGGTTTGTATTCTTGTTCAAGACACACTTAGATCTCAATTCATATGATTTTTTTTTTTTAATTTTGTTTTTAATTTTTTTTATTTAGTTAAAATTAATAAATTAATTTTTTTAATTTAAATTTTGATGTGGCATTTTTTAATGCCAAAAAACATTTTTATTATTAATTTAGGCCACATCAGCTTTAATTTAGTATTATTTATTCCTAATGTTTGCATGTCAGCTTTTTCCATTTCTAATGTAATGACAGGGACCAAAACGGGAAGCATTTTTCAAGATAGGGATTAAAAGCGGTAAAAATAAAATGTAGGGATTAAAATGAAAATCGCCTGAAAATGTAGGGACTAAAAGGTGCTTTTCGCCTAAAATTTATTTAGTGTTAGTTTGCCTTATATATATATATATATATATAAATCCAATTAGATTTCAAACTGGAATTCAATTGGAGTATAATTTTGCATCATATGTCCCATCTAATCTAAGTTTTTAAATTTTTGTACCATGTTAATTAATTTAGTCTAAAAATTGAAATTCAATTAGAGTTTAATTTTGCGCCACATGTCTCATTTAATGTAAGTTTTTAAATTTTTGTGCCAAATGAGTTAATTCAATGTAGAAAATAAGGAGTTCAATATAATTAAACCATAAAAAACTTAATTACATATATATACCATAACTATATACAGTCCATTACTAACTAGGTAATATATATATATATATAGAGGAAGACTTATGTATAGTACTTAGGTGTTATTCTTTAGATTCCCCTCTTAAGATTCTACCATGGGGATTTTTTGTCATGGGATGAAAGTGTGTTTTTTAGTTAAGTAGTCACATGGCTGAATTTTAAGAAGAGAACCTAAAGAACAACACTTAAGGCATTGTACCTAAGTTTTGTCTTATATGTGTGTGTGTGGGGGGGGGGGGGCTGAGGATTTGTCAACCCTAGCCCACTTTATGTCAAGCCTAAAGGCCTATGCTGAGGAGGTAGAAACGTCCAAGGACGAAAGTAGGAAGCCCAGGTTCCCAAGAAACTTAGCCAAGGACGATCCTGTCCTTGGCCAGCCGAGATCATAGAAGGGATGAGCAGCACACTACCAAAGGCAACCTCCCGAAGCGTCCCAAGAAAGAGATAAGTACAATGGGTCAGCCATGGAAGCATGGTGGAGGAGCAATTCCAGGAGGAACTGTCACCTCCACATTAAATGCCCACAACTAACATTCTGGCCGCATTAATGAGGAAATGACTCCTGAACAGTATTGTCCAAGTCGCTGCATCTCACAGAAAGCTGAGGAAGGTGGCTAATAGGACAAGCACTCAAGTAGTAACCTGCATGATCAACAGATGGAGGGCCAAGATTAACTAAGAGGGAGTATATAATGTAAAGAAGTCCTCCAAAAAATGGGAGGCACTTAGAAGCGCAAAATACTATAGTAATTGGTATCAACTTAGAGACATGTGTAACCTGATATGGAGAAAAGCAATAAGAACTACAAACCCTTCAGTTGAGGGCCGAGGACAGACTTTCACACTTTAAATCCGTTTCCTAGTTATTTAATCCACTCATAACCATGTTTAGTTGTTGTAATCCTCACTAAGGCCTAGTTCTTACACTCATTCTCTACAAATTCATTGTATTGGGCTAGTTGGGTTTGAGTTCATTCATCCAAAGAGTAGAAGTGCTCGAACCCAGTCCCTACAATATATATATATATATATATAACCAATACTTGAGAAAATTTAATTAGATTCAAAATTGAATTTTGCTTTTGTTAGTTTTCCATACAAATTAAATTATTTATATTTTTACTGTTAGTTTTTTCTTTGAACTAATGAGCATATTTTTTATACTATTTCTATTTAGATATTTTGTATGCCAGGATCCTGAACGTAACAAATTATAATTGAGTTGAACGATCACATGCACATATTCCCATTCAATTTAGGATATACTATTGGATCCAATTTATTCTTTTATTTTTGTGTTGTATTTAGTAGAATTTCATGAACAATGATTTTTTTTTTTTTTTTTTTGAGAAGCAAAAAATGGGGGTCTTTATGGTCATATTACACTTCCGGGCAGGGAGCCAGTGGCCTCGGTCAGGGAGTCCGTAGTCGGTACCCGTTCTGTACCCTCTGTGTGGGAGTCACCTCACATTTTGTGAGTACACCTCACCACTAAGTTTACCCACCAACGAAAGCCTGCGGGCAGCGGGACTCGAACCTAGGTGTGTTGCACGAAGCGTCCGAGCCTTACCCACTTAGCCAATCCCTCGTTGGCTCATGAACAGTGATTGTGAATTGATATTGTATATGTAGTTTTCAATAATGATTTTCAAAATTATATATATAATAGTAGTGTAATGAGAAACTTGACATAGCCAATATCATGAAAATTGTAAGAAAAAACTATTTTAATACCTCCAAATCTTCTGATCAAACTAATATTCCATATGTTTTATAACCCAAGCTAACATCAATAGCACCATTACAATTCATCATTCCTATGCATAAGCACAGTTACATACTAGTTTGATATAACTATCAATGGAGACATTATACGGATTTCAATCTTCCCTCTTCCATTATAACTATTGAATTAAAAAACACAAACAAACTTCAAAATGTGTGGTACTATTAGAGAAGACTTTAATCCTAATAATGTTGCAATGAGTCTTTGGTTGGTGTTCGTAAAATAAATTTAGACTTGGAAAGTATTGGCCACATGGTACTACTATCAACTAGCGTGACATTTGAGAAATATAATTGTTTGATGATATACAACTACTCTTTTCAAGTCATTGACTCTATGTGTTTCCAAAAAACAAAAAGTCATTGAGAGAAGACTTTAATCCTAATAATGTTGCAATGAGTCTTTGGTTGGTGTTTGTAAAAAAATTTAGACTTGGAAAGTAATGGCCACATGGTACTACTATCGACTAGCGTGACATTTGAGCTATGTAATTGTTTGATGATATACAACTACTCTTTTCAAGTCATTGATTCTATGTGTTCCCCAAAAAAAATATATATATATATATCATTGATTCTCTAAACTCATTCAAACTTGAAAACTTGTATTAAAGGGGAATATACTTCAAAACCTGTGCCAAGATTTTCGTAGCACAATTAGTTGACACATCTTGGTATCAGTGGTATCTCCATGATTCAAATCCCCCCTCCTTTGTTATAACTATTGAATTATCCAAAAAAAAAAAAAAAAACTTCAAAACATGTGGTTCTGTTAGAAGACTTTAATTCTAATTACATTGAATGAGTCTTTGGTTAGAGTTCAGAAATTCAATTTAGACGTGCAAAGTAATGGCATCATGGTTCATCTATTGACTAGCATCACTTTTAGTCTATATAACTATGTGCCAAAGATTCATGCTAGATTGAACTAGGAGAAATTGTGTTAATTATCATAGTAAGTTACAAATTAGTGTTTTAATAAGATATCTATGGTGAGTTAGACACAATACTTTCTTCGAAGGGAGGAAACTAACACTAATCTTATTCTTCTTCCAAAAATTTTTCGCAATGAATTAATTTCTAACCGATTCAACTCAGTGGGAGACCATAACCACGATTATCAGCCACAACACAATTCTAATCCCTAATGTTAGCGTACTTTATGGGTTGGGGGCTTTAATTTTCTTTACCTTATCAGCTCTCATTATCTTAGAAAAGACTTTAAGCAAGTAAAATGTTTCAAAAAGTCTTTGGCCCATGAAATGGAAAATATGGTCTCGTGTCTCATCAAAAAGACAAAATTAAAGTCTTTTGGGTCACTCTATTAACTAGCGTGTATTGTGGTCTATGGAACTGTTGTCACTTGTCAAAGGCATGAAAAAATTAATCTATTAACTAGCGTGAATTGTGGTCACTCTATTAACTAGTTTGTAACCCCATGCATATGCATGGATATATTTAAAAAATACACATTAAGATGCATAGTATAATAATTTTACATACATAATTTAAATATTATTGATAGTTATTCTTTTTTTTTTAACTCTTTAAAAAGTCTTGTATGAATGTTATTAGGTAAAAAATGTAAATTTTTAATTTTTAAATATTTTTATATTCATTAATTCTAAACTCTTTGGTTTTTGTACACAATAACTCACTTGAATGGATATTTATTATATAGTCCCACATTTGATTCAAAAATTAAGAAATAAAACTCTCTCTAAAAATAAATAATTTAGAACATATGGCGCAAAATTGGACTTCAATTGTAAAATCTAATTGGATTTTCTCTAAGGTTTACCCGTTAATATATATATATATATACATACATACATAAAATTTTTGTGCCAACTGAATTGTTTTTAGTTATAAAAAAGAAAAAAAAAAAGTGCTCATAAATATAAAATCATTCAAACTCTCTCTTTCTCTAATTTTATATATAGTGTTAGATATATGATTATTTTTTTATGATTTATTTATATTGAACTCCTCGTTTTCTACTTCAAATTAACTCATTTGGAAAAAAATTTAAAAAACTTTAATTAGATGGAACACTTGTCGTAAAATTAAATTCTAATTGAAATTTAATTTTTACACTGAACTAACTAACTTGGTTCAAAAAATTTTAAATTTTGATTAGATGGGACACGTGAGGCAAAATTAGACTCTAAGTGTGAGTTTGGGAAATGCGTTTTGCACATTTTCCGGCCAGTGCGTTTTTTTTAGTGGGTCTTGTGCACTGTTCATGAGACCCGCAAGTACTTTTTTAGCAAAAACAACTTTAAAACTAGATCTCGCGGCACTATTCACACATTTAAAAATTATTTTGCAACAATATTTTTAATTTTCAGCAATAAGCAATATCCAAACAAACCCTAATTGAATTCCAATTAAAAATCTAATTGGATTTTCTTTTAGTTTTACATATTAATATATATATATATATATGAGATAGGTTCAAGTTACACCTAGTGTAACTTCACAAGAGTCACATCTTTTATGAACCATTGATTACTATTAGATCTAAGGGTCAACAAATACTCATAGTAATGTCATTA
This sequence comes from Quercus suber, assembly GCF_002906115.3. Taxonomy (NCBI): domain Eukaryota; kingdom Viridiplantae; phylum Streptophyta; class Magnoliopsida; order Fagales; family Fagaceae; genus Quercus; species Quercus suber. The sequence goes on from NW_027069719.1 coordinate 926,410, forward strand.
TTACTCCCTAGAAATTAGTGATTTAGGCATTAACTCTTATTATTAAAGGAAAAAAAAAAAAAAAAAAAACCCACAGCGTTGTGAAGCAATCTAGACAAGAAGTCTCCCTTCCTTTTAATGTGACCATGTGAGAATTTAAATGCATAAATAAAACCATATTGTTTTTTTCATACTAATTTTTCTTATTTGGGGGGCCAGATATAACTTTGACATTAGAATTAAAGATGAATATATGGGGTAAGATAAATAACCAGAAGTATTCACTCATTTCATAACTCAATTCTCCTGAAACAGTATCTGTGTCAAAATGTGGCTACATTGGCAGATTGGAACTTCAGCCTTCAATCTCAAATTATGGGTACGACCTCAAGCTTGAAAACTTCCCAGGAGGATTAGAAACATTTGAAATCATTTTAAAATTCTATAATGGTCACCTAGTGGACTTAAATTCTATTAGAGAACGATTGTTATTTTGTTTATTAAAACAAAATAAAGATAGCTTGTATTAACAATTTAATCTTGAGCATTTAATGAATGGTGGAGGCCTGAAAGCATAGTGCAAAAAGAAATACGAAGGAAGAAGATGATGATATGGAAGAAAGAAAAAAAAGAGTTAATGCTGTGGTTTTTTTTTTTTTTTTCTTCCTTTAATAATAAGAGTTAATGCCTAAATCACTAATTTCTAAGGAGTAATAATGACATTACTATGAGTATTTTTTTTACCCTTAGATCTAATAGTAATCAATGGTCCATAAAAGGTGTTTGTTTTTAGACTCCTTAAAACACAACTGGATTAACCTATTTAATTAACCAAGTTATTACTTAGTCCAAATTCGAGATCTAGGTGATCACAATCAAACAATCATATCATATATAGCAGAAAAATATAAATAACACAAAGATATGATTACCCAGGAAAACCAAACTAGTAAAAAACCTGGAGAGGATTTAATCTAACTATCCTCAAGGTAAACTTAAATCCACTATAAAAAGAATTGAAGTTTTACAATAGTTTAGACCACTAACATTCTATTGCTACCCACCAGTAAAAACTTACTGACACGATCACGTGCAAGCTCCGAGACCACAGACTCCTTCTTTCTTGGATTCTCCAGCAAGTACAAGCACCCCCGCTTGCGTATCTTTAAGCTTCTTAGTGCAGCAACTGAATGATCATCAAGTTCTTGAAGAAATCTCCTCTTTGGTAATCCAAAGCTTGTGTGAAGGAAAGCTCCCACAAATCTCATAAGAGATTCACACAAACAGCAATATGAGCAACCAGAGCTACTCTCAAAACGTGGCTAGGGTTTTCTTTATATACTAGGAGAATTAGATCTGAAACCCTCATCCTTAATGGGCTTGGGCTGAGTTAGAAATTCTGCAGAAAAAATGCATTTGCCCGATTTTCGATTGATCGAGCCTAAGCTTCAATCAATCGAGCCAGGCCAAAATGCACAGTAACTTCTGCATTAGCTCAATTCCAACTTTACATAAAAGAACCAACTTTGAGCAAGTCTAAACAAGACTAAAAAATTGAAGTTTTACAATAGAATTTAGACCACTAACATTCTATTACTACCCACCAGTAGAAACTTACAGACACGACCATGTGCAAGCTCCGAGACCAAGGACACCTTCTTTCTTGGATTCTCCAGCAAGTACAAGCACCCTCGCTTGCATATCTTTAAGCTTCTTAGTGCAGCAATTGAATGATCATCAAGTTCTTGAAGAAATCTCCTCCTTGATAATCCAAAACTTGTGTGAAGGAAAGCTCCTCACAGATCTCATAAGAGATTCACACAAACAACAATATGAGCAACCAGAGCTACTCTAAAAACGTGGCTAGGGTTTTCTTAATATACTAGGAGAATTAAATCTGAAACCCTAATCCTTAATGGGCTTGGGCTGAGTTGGAAATTCTGCAAAAAAAAAACTCATCTGCCCGATTTTCGATTGATCGAGCCTAAGCTTCAATCAATCGAGCCAAGCCAAAATGCACAGTAACTTTTTCATTAGCTCAATTCCAACAATACAAATTAGAGTTCTAAATACATGAAATCCTAAGTCTTTAGAACCTAACAAAAGGTGTAAATCTTGTGAAGTTACACCAAGTGTAACTTGAACTCATCTCTCTCTCTCTCTCTCTCTCTCTCTCTCTCTCTCTCTCTCTCTATATATATATATATTTCTCTCTCTCTCTCTCTCTCTCTCTCTCTCTCTCTCTCTCTCTCTCTCTCTCTCTCTCTCTCTCTCTCTCTCTCTCTCTATATATATATATATATAGATGACTTATAAACTTGAATTGTTTTTATTTCTACAAAAAAAAAATGCTCATAAATATAAAATCATTCAAAAATTATGTTTTTTTTATGGTTTACTTATATTGAGCTCCTTGTTTTTTACATTAAATTAACTCATTTTGTACAAAAATTTAAAAACTTAGATTAGATAGGACACATGTCGCAAAATTAAAATCTAATTGAAATCCAATTTTTACATTGAATTAACTCACTTGGCACAAAAATTTAAAAGCCTATAATAGATGGGACACGTGGCACAAAATTAGACTCTAGTTGAATTCCAATTTGAAATCTAATTGGATTTTCTCTCAGCTTTACCTATTATTATTCATATATAGATATATAGATATATGTTAATCCCTTAATTAATTGCCAATTAGTCCGCTAAACATCTCTAATTTGAATCATTAACCCTTTTTTCTTCCTGAAAGAATTATTAATATTTAATACATTAGACATTATGTTTTGTGCATTAGTTTAGTTCATGTATCTTATATGTAAACGCCAATTTAGTCCACTGAAATTTCTAATTTTTGAATCATTAATCTTTTTTTCTTTTTGAAAGAATCATGAATACTTTAGACGTACCACTACACACTCTTAGTACGATAGTCATTCCATAAGTATAAGTGCTTATAGGGTGTGAGGGGCAAGGGCCAAGATTTAAGTCTTTAGAAGAGAGCTTCACACATATAAACTTAGATTAGACTAGAGTAGAAACTCTATCTTGTAAAAATAAAAAATAAATAAATAAAAGAAAAAAAGAAAAGAAGAATACTTTAGACGTTATGTTTAGACGTCATGTTTTGTGTGATAGTTTAGTTCATGTATCTTATATATAAATGCCAATTTAGTCCACTGAACGTTTCTGATTTGAATCATTAATCCCTTTTCCTCTTTGAAATAAGAAAAATGATAACGGCTGGGCACTATAAGATGTCTGTTAAGGTGATTTATTATAGGGTCCACTTAATAAAAATTAGTATAAATTGATAAGAAGGCTAAAAATATTGCTGAAATGACAAGTGGAACATCAAAAGTTAGCTTTATTGACACAACGCCCTTAAAAGAATTAGTAATACTTTAGACATTATGTTTTGAAATACAAGGAAGTATCAAATAAAGGAAATTGGTCTCAGTTGACATGTATAAATGTACTGCCCCCAATCAAATGAGTAGTACTAAAGGTTCCTAGTGTCCGGGGCTCAGGTTCCAGTTGGCTCTAAAGAGTTTCCAAGCATTCTGAACCTAATGCTGAAGGGTACCCCGCATTTACCACCCCCATCCTTTCCATAAATTCCCACAGACCACTCAGGTCTCCAAGGCTGTGAAGGCCAGTCATACTTATGATTACCAATGCACACATGGTATGCTACTTTGGATGCAACAGGTTCAATCTAAGTAAAAAAAAAATGATCCCAAAACCATGAATATCCTCTTGCATAGATGATGTCCCCAATATGTGATATAAAAGCTGGCTTGTCACCCAAAGCCTCAACATCACGATGTATCCACTTCATGGTCGCTATGCTTTCTTCTTGTGTACGGAAAACGTATTGTATGCTATTGCAGTTCCCGTATCACCAAACAGGAAGGCTATTGTTTCATCAGAGACCTCATTCCTTGACACAAAGCTGTGAGTTGAACTCCAACCTCCAGCATCACTTCCAACCTGTCATAGATATCATATCGTTTTCTTAAACTATACAACAACCAAGGCTTAATCACAAAATTTTCAGGTTGACTAATTTATAATAAAGTGACTCAATTTTTGGACCAATGGATTTATAATAATAACCAGTCGTACACTTGCGTGATGGGCAGAAAAATTTGATGATTTTTATTTTTTTTTTTGGTTAAGTGAAAGATGAAAATGGTAGATGAGACTTGTAATTGATATAAGTGAGTTCCAGTTAACTCGATTGATAAATTCTTTTATTGTCGAATAAAAAATTTGGAGTTCAAAGTATAGTTGATACTTAATATAGCATATTAAATTTTCTAAATTAAGCTATCTATAAAGATTTATTCAACCTAGAGTTCAAAGTATAGTTGATACTTTGATACCATATATTAAAAATTTTAGATTAAGCTCTCTATAAAGATGAAGCAAATATAAATAAATTCATCACTTTTTAAAAAAAAAATTCATCACTTATATTAAAAAAAAAAAAAAAAAAAACTTTAAGAACATAAGAAACATGCAATTTTATCAAAAACCTACCAATATTAGGCTAAGAATGTGACATATTTGTCAATGAAATAACCATGGTTTTAAAAATTTGTACGGTCAAAGAATTGGTTTGTGGCCCGATTCTTGGTTCAACTCGGTTTTTTGACCAATTTTTACTGGTTTTGAGGAATTTTACCAGATCGAAATAGTGCCCGATTCTCAGTTGAACTAGATGGTCCACTCTGGTTTTTAAAACAATGGAAATAGCTCATTTTTCTACACAATCCTCTCCTCCCAAAGCATCTCCAATGAACTAAAGTGGATCTGACCGAAATAGACCGAAGTGATCCAATAGACCGAAATGTTACAGTGCAATAGAAGTGTAGCAATAATAAATGTTACACTTCAGTTTTTAGATATTATATAAAAGTGACTCAAGTTTAAATAATTTTTAAGCTTACTAGAGATGTCTTTTTCTTGGGGGGGGGGTTATATATATATATATATATGTTCTGAAAATTTTGATAATAAACTATTAGTTGGAGTAGAATTTAAATTTCTAAAACTTAAATGATAAAGTTTTATCTAAATTAAATTATTGTTAAATCTTATTCTTAGTCAAGAATCGTTTTGCTTATATCCTAATAAAATATTAATTTAATAAGAAGCAACTTGAGAGAAAAAATAAATAAATAAAACTGTGAGTCGTGTGGTAGTTAAGTTTAGAAAATTTTGATGATAAAATTTTAGTTTTATTTAAATTAAACAGTTGTTAAATGTTGTTTCTTAATTTAAGGAAATATATCATAAAAAATAATATAAATTAATTTACTAATTAATTATTCGTAAAATGTTGATAATAGTTTTTTGTTTGGAGTAGACATCAAAATGATGTTTTTTTTTTTTTTGAAAGAAAATGTAGGTTGTTGTTTGGGATTCAAGTTTAGAATTTTTGATAATAGGCTTTTAGTTTGAATATAATTTAAATTTGTTGAAGTTTAATGATAAGTTTTTTCTGAATTAAACAATTGCTAAATATTATCCTTTAATTTGAGGAATTATATTCTAAAAAATTGTAGGGACTGGGTTTGAGCACTTCTACTATTAAGTGAGTGGACTCAAGCCCAGCTAACCAAATACAATGAATTTGTAGAGAGTGGGTTCAAGAACTAGGTCCTCGCAAGCGGACAACGACCAATGCAGTGTTTGCCACCATTCGACATAGATGAATGGAAATTATCCTCAAAGTTTTGTCCTCGGCCCGGTCCGAGGAGCTTGGTGATAGTCCTGCTTTCCTCCGAATCCCCCTTCTTGCTGCCTTATAAGCTTTGAAGCGAAGGAAGTAGTGTACCATCAGTTTAGTTATTCAAATAACTATAAGGTTTGGGGTGATTGCGTTCTCATTGCCACTTATTTGATAAATAGAACACCTAGTCCACTCCTCCAAAATATCACTCCTTATTAGAAACTTTTAGGACATTCTCCTTTCTGTCCTTCCACGTTTCCTACCCATCCTGTCATACCAGAGTCTAGTCTTTCTTTTCCTATTGCAGAGTTCACTCCTTCTTTATCATCAGATCTGGCTGTTCCTCATGATGAGTTTCCTGACCTTGCTCACCATGATTCTGACTCTTCTAATCCATCCTGTGATGTTCCTCCTGTTGTTCAACCTGTTAGGCAGTCTACTAGAGTTAGAAAAACTCCTAGTTATCTTTAAGACTATCATTGCAACCTAGCTGCACATGTGTTTGCCACAGTTTCACTTCCTCAATCAGATGATTCCACTGCTACTTCTGGTGATACAGGTATTCTTTATCCTCTTGCTTCAACTCTTTCCTATGCCAAACTTTCTTCTTCCCATAAATCCTTTGCCCTTGCTTTAATTATTGCTAAGGAACCTAATTCTTATGCTCAAGCTTTGCTTGATCCTAAATGGCTTGATGCCATGAAAGCTGAAATTGATGCACTTCACACCAACCATACTTGGGTTATGTGCAAGCTTCCTCCTGGTAAGGTGCCAATTGGATGTAAATGGATTTATAAAATCAAGTTAAAGGCTGATAGTTCTGTAGAGAGGTATAAGGCTCATTTAGTGGCAAAAGGTTTTACACAAACTGAGGGTATAAACTTTTATAAGACTTTTTCCCCTGTGGTCAAGTTTGTTATTGTTAGAACTCTTTTGGCACTAGCTGCTGTTCATGGTTGGCATCTCACTCAATTGGATGTCAACAATGCTTTCTTGCATGGGGACCTACATGAGAAGTTTTACATGCTTCCTTCACCTGGGTTTGGCACCAAGGGGGAGGTTTGTAGACTTACAAAGTCTCTTTATGGGCTTAAACTGGCAAGCAGACAATGGTTTGCAAAGTTGTCTTCTACAATTGTGGATCAAGGTTTTGTTCAATCCAAGGCAGATTATTTTGTCTTTACCAGGATTAAGGGAGGTTCTATGATCATCATATTTGTTTATGTTGATGATATTCTTATTGCCAGTAATGATGTGGATGTTGTGAATGTGTTTAAACAATTTCTAGCCAGCAAGTTCAATCTAAAAGATTTGGGAACTTTGAAGTATTTCCTAGGTCTTGAGGTAGCAAGAACTTGACATGGAATCTCCTTATGTCAAAGAAAGTATACCCTTGAGTTTCTGTCTAATGCTAGTATATTAGCTTGTAAGGCAGCAAATATTCCTATGGACTAATCACCAAGTTCAGCAGTTCAGTTGGTGATGCAGTCCCTGATGCTTCATTATATAGAAGGTTAATAGGGAGACTTCCCTATTTGACATTGACTAGGCTTGACATTTGCTATTCAATCCACAAATTAAGTCAATTCATGGGCTCACCTAAAGTACCTCATCTTCAAGCTGCCTACAAAATCCTCAAATATTTGAAGAAAACACCTGGTAAAGGGTTGTTTCTGTCTGCAAGATCAGAATTGCAACTGAAATGCTACTGTGATGCTAACTGGGCAACCTGCCCTGACACCAGAAGGTCAATCATAGGGTTTTATGTATTTTTAGGAGATTCACTAATTTCTTGGAAGAGTAAAAAGCAGCAGGTAGTGTCAAGATCCTCTGTTGAGTCGGAGTATATATCAATGGCAACAGTCACTAGTGAGGTGGTTTGGCTTATTACTTTGTTCAAAACCTTTGGTTTAAATCACACTCAATCTACCTTTCTCTATTGTGATAGTAAAGCAGCTCTTTATATTGCTGCCAATCCTGTGTCTCATGAACAAACGAAGCATATTGAGATAGACTGCCATTTCATTTGAGAAAAAATTGAAGACTAGGTTATTAGAACATTTCATGTTCCTACACAGCACCAGATTGCAGATTTCTTCACCAAAGCTCTAGGCCAGAAACAGTTCTCTCACTTGCTTTCCAAGATGAACTTAATCAACATATATGGTTCGTCTTGAGGGGGAGTGTTAGAAACTAAAGCTGGATTGAAGTTGGATTGAAGAACAGTTGATGAGCACAGATTGATAAACCAATGCAAGTGTTTAGTTTCTGCTTAAACTACTTAATGTATAATAAGTGTTTTGTATTAGGTGTACAGAACAACATGTCATTTGTACATAAGAGTAATTTTATTAGTTAGTTACATAGTAGTGCCATTTGTCTTGATTAGATTGGATAGCAAGTTAGTTATTTTGTTATGTAGTTTGTAGCTTACCATTCCTCTGCTCCTATATATACGGAACAGAGCATATAATTATAAACACACTAAATCATTTTATCAAGCTCATTCTCTTTGTAATGTGCATTCTCTCTTCACTTCCTCCATTGCTGAACCTTCGAGCTTGCATTTGATTCCAATAAAACGTCTCTACGAAATTCCTAGCACCCCTGCCGCGCCTGATCACAACAGTTCCACCCCTACGATCACCAAAGATGTCACTCTCAACCCAAATCACAACACTTGGGTCCGCATATTCCTACCTCGCCAAGCACTAGATAACACCTCCACCAACAATAGTGTCGGTAATACAAAACTTCCTTTCATTGTGTACTACCATGGTGGTGGCTTTATTCTTTTAAGTGTTGATTCAACCATGAATCATGACTTTAGCTTCATCATGGCACTTCAACTCTCCGTCGTGGTCATCTCTGTCGAATACCGTCTCGCTCTCGAGCACCACCTTCCTGTGGCGTACGGTGATGCAGTGGAAGCGTTACATTGGATCAAATGTACACATGAAAAATTGTTATGTGACTTTGAGTCCGTTTGGTTTGTGTAAAATATTTTCCGGAAAATAAATATTTTCTGGAAAAGGAAAATGCTTTCAGGTTGTTTAGCTATCTCGGAATTCGTTTTACGGAAAATCAATTCCGGTGTTTGGTTCGTTCAAACATTTTACGAAAAATGCTTTCTGTTTTCTGGAAAATCAATTTCCATGTTTGGTTCGGTCAAACATTTTACGAAAAATGTAGGACGTTTTTTTATGGAAAATCAATTCCCATGTTTAGTTTGTGGATCATTTTACAGAAAATATGAAATGCCTTACAAATTCCTGCACCTGCATTACCTAGACAAACCTGTAACAGTACAAAACTAATCATCCACTTCAACATAAAAAATAATCATCCAAATTCAAACACCTGCATTGCCTAGACATATCTGTAACAGTACAAAAATAATCATTCACTTCAACATAAAAAATAATCATTTAAATATACCCATAATATTTACATAAAAACAGCCTCATCAATCGTTCACCATTGGCATTACACCTCCATGGTGTATAAAAATGATACCTACTCATGCTATTTGAACAGTAAAAATACATAATTTGGGCAATTGTATCGTCCCAATAATACAAATGGCAGGTCAATACTAGTACTACAACAAAAGTTAATTCCTAAAGCTACCGTCACAATCAACATGAAACAGACAAGTCAAAGTTGTGTGAACAAAAAACCATCCAACCACAGCTTTCTCAGCCTAGCATTCTTAGCTAGAAATCCCCGTGCTGCATTCTCATTTTCACAAAGATGGTCAAACGCAGTTGTGAGCATGTCTTCGCTATACCCATCCATCATCATAGCCATGACCTCATTGTAAAGAGCTGTGTAATCCACCGAGCCCCAGTTGATTTCTTTCAGAGCTGATCAGACAGATCAGTCAGCACACTATCATCAGCATTAGAAGGTACATGCCCTCTTTTGCAGGACTTGGAAATTCCCGACCCAGTGGTGGATGACTTGACTGCATTCTTTCCTTTTTCGACCACACCTTCCTCCACATTGTCTGCAACAAACTCAGCACTATCCCCATTGTCTGGCTCATTCTCAATATCCATATAGGACTTATAAAAGCCACCCGTGGCTATGTCCTTCCCCACAACAATAACTAATTCATCATACATCTCAATTTTTTTGTTTAGATACTCCACGTGCTTTCGATGCGCCTGTAAGAGAGAAAGGAACGTATAATAACAATGCAATAATTACTTCACTCATAAATTCAATATTCAATTCAATATACATGCCAGTAAATGTTTTAGGTCAATGATAAACAAAAAAATCTGTTATTATTTGAAAAACAAAGTGGGTGTCCATCCTTGTCAAATTAAACATAAAATCATGGTGTGGAGTAGATGCTGAGTTTAAACATCTAGATATGGTGGTGTGACATTACTCTTGGACTATGGACAGTAAACCATACTAGGCAGGATTAAGGTTAAGCATTATGATTGTGGACCCATTTAGGACCCTTAATTCTTTGGATAAAGTTTACTATGATAAAGTTTACTTGACACAATTATATAACTTACTAAAACTTCATCTAACCTCTAACATTTAATTCATAGATGCCTTCTTTGAAACTCTGAATATCTTTTCAAATAATTCTTTGCCTTCAATTTCCAAACTAAAATTTCAATTTCTGGACGAAAACATATATTACCATTTATATGAAAAAAATATAGTTGGAAGCCATACCATGACTTCTTCTTGGTATGTCTTTGCATCACATGTTATCATTTTTAGGTTATCATCCCAGCCAAAGCCATTCTTCTTTCGAAGTTTCTCAATAGTGGACCACATGGTCCTTAGAGTCCGCATCCGATTGTCAACATAGGAGGGGTGGCACTCAACCCCAATTTGGGTAGTTATCTCCTTCGCTACAAGAGCAAAGGAGCCTGCCTTGAAGGTGCTAGACGGATTGTTGCCCTTTACAGCCTCCTGTGCAAGTATCCTAAGCATCATTTCATGCATGGGCGGTAGCCACTTGAACTGCTTATTGCTACTCACCTTCTCTTTGCCCTTTGACATTACTACATATGAAAATTGTATAGTCATAGTAGCATTTCAAAATGAGAGTAGCATTTAGTAATTATGCTCGGAATATGAACAACAAATCAAACACACATATAACCACGCTTATAAATGTGCACAGCAGAATGAAACATGCTAACACTAGAAATGACAATGTAATACCATCAAAAATAACAATGTAATGCTGAAAATACTTTTTCATTACACCACCAAAAGTTTATAGTAAATATATTGTCTTTACAAAAAAAAAAAAAAAAAAAAAAAAAAAAAAAAAAAAAAAAAAAAATCACAGCAAAAGTTCTGCACATAACCCAACTAGCCAAATTCTAAAAAAAAATCACAGCAAAAACCAATCATGGGTTAAGCTCCAAAATTTCATACGGTAACCAACTAGCCAAATTCTAACCAAAAGCACAGCAAAAACATTGATCACCCTAAACCCAATCATCAATAATACACAATTTAAATAAAAATGGATAATTAAAAAATAAAAAAAAAAGTAAATAAGTAAATAATTATATATATATATATAATGCAATCGGATCTGAGAGGTGGGTCGAGAGGATGGGTTGTGAAGGGATGTGGATCGGAGAAGGAAAACTCACCGTGGGTCTGCGTTTGTGCTGGATCGGTGTGGTGGCTGAGCTCGGCGTGACTCGGAGTGAGCTAGATCAGTGTGGTGGTTGGATCGGTGGTTGTGTGAAGGCTGAGCTCTCTTCTTTCTTGGTGTGAGTGGCTGGATCAGTGGTTGCACAAAGGCTGAGCTCTCTTCTTTCTCAGTGTGAGTGGCTGGAACGGTGGTTGAGGTGAGGTGAGATCTCTTCTTTCTCTGGCTCTCTCTTTTACGCGTGACCCAAAAATGGTTTGAAGTGAAAATGAAAGTGTAAAACCATTTTCGGGTCAAATGAGTAAATTACTGGTCAAATAAGGCTGATTTTCGGGAAAATTCTATTTTCCGTAGCTGCCAAACACGCAAGTCAGGTGAAAAATGATTTCCTAAAATCGTTTACCATCAAAACAAACGGACCCTAACAAAACTCCAAAACTTCTGACTTATAATCATGGTTTTAAAAATTGAAAAACGAACCAGTCAATTTAATAGTAAACCATAGTCTGGTTTGATCATGTAGAAAAATAAAAAATGTTAATTTAAAAAAAAAAAAAAAAAAAAAAAAAAAAGGCAAGAACGAACTAGTAACTGTGGGTTCAACCGGCAAAACCAGGAACTGTAATGGTTAAACTATTTCAAAAGTAAGTAAAGAATAATGCTTGCCATGGGTGTTGGAAGTTTGCCATTGTTGTTTGATCTCATCATTTGGATGGGTGGATGCTTCTGCAACCTGAAGCTTCTGTAAAGGCATAGTGGGAATGTCATGTAGATGGGTGGTTTGATCTCGTTATGTGGAGCGTGTGCTTGTGTAGTTTTGCGTTTACCGCTCTACTACCATGTAGTTTTTTCTTCCTCTTTTTATAGAGAAAGAACTAAGAGCATCTCAAACAGATGCTCTATCTCTATAAATCAACCCAAAAATCTCGCTGTTCACCCTCCAATAGGTTCTCTAAACACAACTTTTCCAAAAAAATTTGAAGTTACTACAATAGTTCTCTTAATTTAGAGAACACTGTAGCAACTCTATACCCTTATTTTATCTTAAAAAATTGCCCAGTGGTATTAATTTACTATTCTTTCTCTCTCATCCAAATGTTTTTCCTCCTCTCTATTGTGCTTTTTGGTTTCTCTTCAGAATACATCAATACCACACCACGCCATGGCCACACCATCAGCTTCTTCCTCAAAATCTTCAGAAAACCACTTCCGGTAAGCTTACCGGCCTCTTCAAACCTGAAACTCATCGGCACTTCCTTCCTCTCTCTCTTTCACAGATCGGCACGGAGACAACCCATCAAATTGGTGTGGCTGTTACGGCGTGGTTTTTGTGGAGAAGTGGTTGCTGTGGCAGTGAGATTGGCGCGGTCATGGGTGGTGATGGGTTTCTAATCGTTTTTGATGATGGGTTTTGGCTATGGGTCGTTTTGATCATTTTTTTGGTTGAATTAATTTGGGTATGGGTGGTGTTTATGTTATTAATGGAGGAGATTGCGTGGTAATGGCTAATGGGTTGTGGCTTGTGGTAGTTGAGTTATGGCGGTTTTTTTTTTTTTTTTTTTTTTCTAGTGGTGGTGGGTTAGATGAGTGTGGGTGTGGGTGTAGGAGTGGTTGGGTTTTGTGACTGATGTGGCGGTAGTGGTGGGGGTTTCCGTGTTGGTTGTGGGGGTAGGGTGATTGATGGTGGTGGTGGTGGTTGATGTGGGTTTGCAGTGCAGTGGTAGTGGCATGGTGGTGACAGCGGTAGTAGCATTGCTGTGATTGTGTGGGAATGAATAAAGAAAGATTAAAAAGAATGAAGAAATAATATTTAAATGAGATGAAGAAAATGATAAAAAATCTGTTGGAAGATGTATTTGAAAAAGTAGTAAGTAAAAGTTAAATGCTACTGTTCGTTGTCCAAATCGTACAAAAATATGGAGAAGCTGTTGGTGATGCCCTAAGAAAGATTGCAAGAGATGAGAGTTAAGAGAAGAAAAAGAAGTTGGATTTTGTTAACAGATACTTTGTTAGGACATATGTAGTTCACTTGTTAAAACATATGTCATTCTTTTATATAATTAGCTAATCCCTTGACAAAACGCACTTTACTTGTAATTGGGTAGTTCTAGTTGTTTTTAATACTTTAAGAAACAAAGTTTCAAGATCAAGTATTGAAGTTATCAAGTTTGTCCAATAAACAAGATAAGAAGTGCAAATTCATTAAATCTCGACAGCTGCATCTATCGAGCTTAAGAAAGCTGTTCCAGCATCGTGTGCTCGACACTTGCTCGACAGCTTCTATTTGTCGAGGTTTATGAAATTTAGAATTCTAATATGATTTTCTTGGGATCTGTGTTTATATGTTTGAGCCTTCTTTTCTCCTAACCCTACACATATAAAATGATTGTTTTAAGAGCCGTTAAAAAGTACACAAGTTGCACAAGCATTAAGCAAAGTCTGTTTAAGCAATTTGTGACAGGAGACAAAGTTTTGCCCTAGTTCATCATTCTTGAAGAAGTTGCTGTGTATGAGCACCTTTGGGTTTTGTGACCAAGCATCTTCTTGATCTTTATTGTTGGGATGAACTGAAGAATTTTGCAGCCAACAACCTTCTACAGTTGGTGATTGAAGTCACGTACTGAGATCCGCGCATTGGTTAGTCACGTACTTGGGAGCCGTGCATCAAAAGGGAAAATTGTCACTACAGAACAAGTCCAATTGAATATTGGGGTAAGTGTTCAACTTTAGATTGGTATAAGGTACTAGGATTCCTTTACTTGTAACTGCTTGTTGTAATAATAGTGAAATTTCGAGAGTGGTGACCTGAAAATCACCCGGTGGGGTTTTTGCTGTTAGATTTTCTCCATTCGTAAACAAATCACTGTATTATTTATTTTCAATTGCATAATTAGTTTATTGGTGATTTGTTTGTGCTATCATGCGCTTTGCATGTTAATTAACTTAATTAATTCACTTAGCTAAATTAATTGGTTAATTTATCATAAATGGTCAATTCGTTTTTGACCTATCATACTCTAAGGGCATTTTAGGAGTGTGGCTAATTTGCATTTTGGCCTTATTTTTATATATCTAAACAAAAACACTTTGCATTTTAATTCATTTTTGCATCTAATTAGAATCACTTTAAATTAGAATAAATTTCTACAAGAAAAGCCTATCAATCCTTGATTATAATTTTTTTTTGAATTTTATAATTTTAATATTATTAATTAAATGAATTTTGACATCACCAGCTCGACCATTAGTTGGACTCTAATCGAGCCAAAGAATTGATAACTAACACTCTTTCTAGTTTTTAGTCCAGTCTAATTTTTAAAACCATACTTATAATTGATAGAAATGTGTATAGTCACAAATTACAAATAACATTAACTAATTAACCCTTTTTAAATTAGCAATTAAGAACTTTAAAAAAAAAAAAAATTACCCAATAATAATACCTGGCTCCTTTCTTCAAATTCTTCATAAACACATCATGAACCCAACTTGGGTCTCTCTGCCCAACACTCATATTTGCTGAAGCCTCACACATGTGCTTCCTTTCAGGACATTCTGGCCTTTTGCCCCTTTGGGCAAAAATATTTGGCATTATACCCCTGTTTCGAAACTATATAGGTCCGTGCCCCTGTTTCGATACTCGATGACCTTAAAATCGAGTTACTTAAAGTATTCGATTAGTTTAAAATCGAGTTACACACGATCAAATTTTTTTTAAAAAAAAAAAAAATTGCATAGAACTCGATTTTATGAAAATCAAGTTCCAAAATGCCACTATAGGGCTTAACAACACCACTAGAGGGCTACCTGAACTGCCATGGGACAATCACACTCAGAAAATAAAAAATTGCAGGAAAACGTCACTATAGGGCTTAAAAACGCTACTATAGGACTCCCTTAACCTGTCATGGGACAATCACACTTAAAAAAAAATTTTACAGGAAAACGCCGCTATAGGACTTAAAAACGTCACTATAGGGCTTAAAAACGCTACTATAGGTCTCCCTGAACCTCGTATGGGGTGATAATACTAAAAAATTCTTGCATGGAACTTGATTTCCAGGAACTCGAGTTCCATGCAATTTTTTTTTTTTTTTTTTTTTTTAAGTTTGATCGGGCATAACTCGATTTTAAACCAATCGAGTACTTTAAGTAACTCGATTTTAGGGTCATCAAGTATCGAAACAGAGGCACGATACTATATAGTTTCAAAACGGGGTTATAATGCCAAAAAATTTATTTAAAAAAAAAAAAAAAAAAAAAAAAAAAGGTAAAATGCCATAATGTCCCATCCTTTCATACCTCTCCACGTGTCATTGCCATATCATCAAGCATACCCTCCTCTCCCCATACCTCACTTGCCTCTCCTCACGATACTCAGTCACAAACATCACTCCCATATCATCCTCATTCTCCGAAAACCCCAAATGGATTTGCTCTGGCCCGCGACCTAACTCAAACCCAACTTCCATCGATTTCTTCAACAAATGGGTCGTACCCGGTAAGGGATTGTGATCATGATCGTGGTGTTTCGGGTCAACTTCAGATTCAACCCATTGGAAGATTCGGAAAGAGTAGTTGGATCAGAGGTTGATTAAAGGAATGGATATGGATCCGGATCCAGATTGCCACATGGCAGAGGAGGAGAGGAACACATAGCAGATGAAGTTGACGTGAGAGGAGTTTGGAGGATTGTAAATACCAAGCCAATCAAGCTTGGAGGGTGAAGAGATTCCAGACCTTTGAATTCGGACTGGGTCGCCTGATTTGGCTAAAATGGTTCGGGTTATTGAGAGAGAGACTTTTGATTGAGTTGATGGGTTAAAGAGAGAAATGATTGTTATGAAGAGAATAAAATGTGTGATTGTGTTTGTGAGAGAATTCTTCATATTTGGACATTCAAGATGGTGAAAGAATGAAGATGGAAAAGGTGGAATTATTGTTTTGTTTGTAGAGAATTGGATTTGGGGTTTACTTTGGAATGAATGAATAATTTTTTTTTGGAATGAATGAATAATTAGGCATATTCTTTTCAACATTCTAATGTCACACTGACATTTGTTTCTCAATATGTTAAATTTAATCCCGGATTTTTTTAGCCTAATGTTGATTATGACTTCAACTTGGAGTTTTCCTTTTATCTCTTCCTAACTATGATGTCATTATGCAAGTCATCAAGTGATATATGAATTTAATTTATTGATAGGTAATTTGCACCTGTATCCCGAATGTTAGGTTTGGATTTAAATCCGTCTGTCACTGTTTTGTGATAAGGTATTTGCTAAGTGCTAATTAAACCCAAAACAAACGTCATTTCTCATTCAAAACTAGATTTTATTTTATTTTATTTTTTCCAAAAAAAGGAATCAAAATCTCTTTAAATATCTAACTATTCTCTCGTTTTGATCCTTAATTATTAAAGGCATGTCATATATTATTTTGACTTGATCTACAATTTACACTCTTAAAAGTTTATGATAATTTTGACTTTGCTCTATGAAGTTTCAAATTTGGATTCATAAAACTACGTTATTTTGAGTTATGGCACTTAACCTACACTGTCTTAGTAAAAAAACAATTTTTAATTAACCTTGGTCTCTTAATTATTTTTTGTCACTCGAGGTGAATCTCAAGATGATGTTACTAGCTCAAAGTGAATGTCTAACTTCAAAGACTAGGGTATGGAGTCCGAAAACTCCTTACGTAATAAAACTTCTTGAGAAATACGGTAGTTAACAATGAGAATGAGAAATCCTAAATGATTAAGTTATGAGCCTAGGCTACCAACGCCAAATTTAATAGAACTAAATCGTAGTGAATCATCTCAAAGTAAAGTATTCCAGAGCAAATCATCTAGAATTAAAGTAAATGGCAAAAAATGTAAAGGATTTTAAGTCTACTTGACTTAAACTAATACTAAATTGCTTCAAAATAAACAAGAAATTAGATAAAACTTAAATTAACCACTAATCATTGCATCAAACTTAAATACTTGATTGAAATAAGAACACAAGTACAAGGAAATAAAGTAACAAGCATATGATGTTCTACAAGCCTAAAAATCTACTTGAATGCCTACAAACTGCTTATCTCCAAAGAAATTAATACATATTATCTCAAATGTGCTCAGGTTTGTGCTATGGTTGTGCTCGGTGACTTTTTCTTCTAGCATAAACCCCCTATTGAAGAAGCGAGAATTGCATCCATAATTCTCCTATCCATTCAATTTACAATGATAGGAAAAAAAATAATTGGAAGGCACTCCAAGAAGAATGACTGGATTTTGGGAGAGAGGAGGATGATGTTCATAGAGTAATCCTAAATTATCTTAGTAAAAGAAAAGGAAAAGGTATAAAATAATAATAATAATAACAATAATAATAATAATAATAATAATTAATAAAAAAAAAAAGAAGAAGAAGGATTTTAACATGCAGATTCTGGGATTTTCTCTATTAAGGATATTGCAGTTTGCTCATGTGGGTTATCTTAAAAATGAGGGGAATCAACTCACAGTATAACATCTTGAATTCAGGGGAGTTACCACAGTTCCTCAACTAGAGATGCTCATCTCCAATATTAAAATAATAGGTCTTTTCTCCACAGTAGAGTACTCAAAGAACTAAGCAACAGAAATGTGACAGTACCTCCAATGGCACAAAATGGTAAGATCAGATCATATTCATGCATCAATAATACATGCCGTGACAATTGCACATTTATTTGACAAGTACATGACTTTCAACCATATGA
The DNA here is from genome assembly GCF_002906115.3 of Quercus suber. Taxonomy (NCBI): domain Eukaryota; kingdom Viridiplantae; phylum Streptophyta; class Magnoliopsida; order Fagales; family Fagaceae; genus Quercus; species Quercus suber. Next base: position 944,526 of record NW_027069719.1, read on the forward strand.
AGCCCTTTATAAAAAGTGTTAAATAACATAAATTACATAAGGAAAATTGCATATTTACAATGACAAAAGTTATATAAGCATTTATGTGGTACATATTATCCCACCTTCCTAGCTTCGGCATCCATCCAAACAGTAGGGAGAATTCACAACACAACTTTGATGCCTAATTGCAGTTACATTTTAAATACAGATGAACCAGATTTTGGAAACTAACCAATATGCTTCAATGCAATTTCAAGTTCACATATCGTCTGTCTTCACAGGAGTCCAGCTATTTTTTGGAGTAGCCTCTTTTCGGGAACGGGAAATGAAACCAAGAACATAGCCTATAAAAGCCCCAAGTAATAATACGCTCACTCCCTTAACCAACAATGAAAATTTGGACTGAGCCGCCTCACCCCTGGCTCCAGCACCATCAACAGAACTATCCCCACTGCCACTGAGAACTTGTCCAGATGCTAGAATCTCAACCATATCATGCACTTCTCCATCATGGTTCCCTACATAAGAAAGCTGAAGCTTCTCCTTTGTAGCAACCAATCTAGTGTACCCAAACTCACCCCCACGGTACAAAGAGCGTTTAGCTTGTGGGAAGATCGGATCATTCGGGTGGTCAGGTCTAGGCTCCCAGATGGGTTGCCAGTCTTGTCCTGCCATCCCAATAACAATATGGACTGGAAATGCCTCCCAATCCTCCCCCTCCAGGCCCATGCTTCCACAAGTAAAGTTATTCACTGGACAAAACCTCTCATATCTGTGGACATGACCCCACAATGCAAGGGTGACCTTGTTTTTCACAAACAAAGGTTCCAAGTGCTCAAGCATCTTCTCCCTCAATGGGGCATCCCTATTTTCATTGCTTGTTGTATACATCGGCCGGTGCCCTTGGACTACCACAAAAGGAGTGTTGTTTCTATTAACTGACTCCAAATCATGCTTTAAAAAGTTATATTGCGTGCTCCCTTGAAGGAAATTGGTCTCAGTAGACATGTATACAAAATGTACTGCCCCCATATCAAATGAATAGTAAAGGTTCCTAGTGGCTGGGGCTCGGGTTCCAGTTGGCTCTAAAGAGTTTCCAGGCATTTTGAACTTAAGGCTGTAGGGTACGCCACATTCACCACCCCCATCCTTTCCATAACTTCCCACAGACCACTCAGGTCTCCAAGGCTGTGAAGGCCAGTTGTACTCATGATTACCAACACACACGTGGTATGCTACTTTGGATGCAACAGGTTCAATCTGATTAAAAAAATGATCCCACAACCATGAATATCCTCTTGCATAGCTGATGTCCCCAATATGTGAGATAAAAGCTGGCTTGTCGCCCAAAGCCTCAATATCACGGAGTATCCACTTCATGGTCGCTATGCTTTCTTCTTGTGTACGGAGAAAGGTAGAGTATGGTGTTGCAGTTCCCATATCACCAAACAGGAAAGCTATTGTTTCATCAGAGTCCTCATTCCTTGACACAAAGCTGCGAGTTGAAGTCCAACCTCCAGCATCACTTCCAACCTGTCATAGATAGCATTATCATTTTCTCAGACCACACAACGACAACAACAACCACCAAGCCTTGGTCACACAATTTTGGGGTCAACTAATTTATAATAAAGTGACTCAAGTTTAAATAATTTTTAAACTTACTCTAGATGTCTCATTTTTTGGGGCTCAGGGCCAGCTATGTACAAAAAATGTGGCATTGAGAACAAACACAGCCATTGTTATATTCAAACCATGCAATGTAGTGCAAAATATTTTTCTCATATGAGTTCACTTTATCAAGTTTATCATACAACTAATTAGATATTATATACACATAAACAAATAATCGAGCCAGTAGTTTATAAAAACGCTTTTTGTAACTGTGGATCACCATGAAATCTATAGACACTCTAACTAAGACATGCATCAGATGCTTTTCTTAGACATGATCATGCAAATGAGATTCAATGATTACAAGGTCACATGGAAGAAAATGCTATAATAAAATCCAAATTATTATGAAATATGAATTGAACAATGGTACAATTGCAACAAAACAAGCCTTACAAACTAACATGTCTAAGTCTAACTTTTCAACACAAAACAAAAAAGAGTGATTCTACACCTACTACAAAATTTACTGCATAATTTTTTTTTTTTCTGCATAATATTAGAAACAATTACACCTTTTTAAATATGAAACTAAAAAGTAATTCATAAATGGACAAAACTTTGGTACAAATTAGGATTTCCAATTGAATTCAACCACATGGCTGTATTAACCCCTACAACAGAAGTAATGTTATCTTTTCCAGAGACAATTAAATTCAACCATGTCGTTCATTGATCAATGAAACCACAACATTGTTAAACTTAATTGGAGAAGCTAAGGAACAACAGTGAATGAACTGTAACTTTAACTACGTTTTTCTATTGCAATCAATCAGCATTTTCTAGGGAATCACACAACATTCCACTCAAAGAGGTATTTGTTTATTAGCTTTTGCTACTTCCACCTATTAACAAAAGCCGTTTATTCATTACGTTGTTGGTGACTTGATGTAACACTAATCACATTCATTGTCATGTCAGTCTGTAAGTCGATTTTGTTTCTTTTATAACAAAGTTGATAGTAGCTTCAGTTCTAGTTATCGAGTCCCTACCATTTTGATCAATCTAAAGTATCAAATTTTGCAATTAACAGTGCTCCAAAATTGCAAATTACAAATATAGTTGATAGAAATGCGTTAAATTACAAATATCAATTACTAACTAAAAACCCAATTAAACAAAATTACCTGATAATAATACCTGACTCCTTTCTTCAAATTCTTCATAACCCCATCATGAATCCAACCCGGGTCTCTCCACCCGACACTCGAATTCGCCGGCTCCTCGCACATGTGCTCCCTCTCATACCTCTCCACACGTGCCACCGCCACGCGGTCGAGCTTACCCTCTCTCAACCCATACCTCACTCGCCTCTCCTCACGATCCCCCGTCAAGAACATCACCCTCATCTCATCCACATTCTCCGTGAACCCCAGATGGATCTGATCCGGTACCCGACCCGACCCGAACCCGACTTCCACCGACTTGGCCAACAGATGAGCCGTGCCCGGCAACGGATTGTTATCGTGGTCGTGTTTTTTCGGGTTGACTTCGGATTCGACCCATCGGAAGACCCGGAAGGAGTAGTTGGATCGGAGGTTGATGAGAGGAAGCGAAATGGAGCCCGACCCGGATTGCCACTTGGCGGAGCTGTTGAGGAACACGTAGCCGATGAAGTTCTCGTGATCGGAGTCCGGGGGAGAGTAGATGCCGAGCCAGTCGAGCTTGGATGGTGAGGCGATTCCGGACCATTGGATTCGGATCGGGTCGCCCGATTTGGCTAAAACGGTTGGGGTTATAGAGAGAGAGACTTTGGATTGGGTTGATGGGTTAAAGAGAGAAATGATTGTTGTGATGAAGAGAATGAAAGGTGTGAGAGAATTCTTCATTTTTTTTTTTTTTTTTTTTTTTTAGAATGAAAGGTGTGAGAGAATTCTTCATTTTTTTTTTTTTTTTTTTTTGGGATTTTTCAAGTCGGTGAAGAATGAAAAGAAAGAGAAGGTGAGGGTTTTTGTTCCTCTGTTTATTTATGTAAAACTGGATTTTGGGGTTTGCTTCAATGCTTTGGATTGAATAAATAATTAGGCAAGTTTCAAATAAATAAATAAATAAATAAATAAATAATTAGGCATATTCTTTTTTCAATATTCTAATGTCACACTCACGTTGACGTTTGTTTCTTGAATTTTTAAAATTAATCCCAGATTTTTTTTTTTTTTTTTAGCTTAATGATGATTAAGATTTTTATAATTGAAATAGCCTCTAGCATGCACAAGATTTTTCTATTTTTTGTTTAGGTAAGAGTTAATAATTTGTATTTAGTATAATTTAGAAATATTTTATTTTTTATTTTTTATTTTTTAAACAAATAAAAATAATAAACTTTAGAGATAAGCCGCAGTTGTAATTTTTTTTTTGTTTTTTTTTTTTATAGGATGTAATTTCTTTTTTGAATAAGGAAAAAAATTCTAAATTTTAGGAGTTTTCTTTTTGAATTCAAAATAAAATTTGTTATTTAACATTTATGACCATATTTCATTAATGAGGATATTTTTAAACTACAAAAAAAGTTCAGCTGAAGAAGATAGTCATTCTATAAATAGTATAGAAGATGAGGTGTTTATTAAGTTTATTAAGTGTTAATTAAGGTCAAAACAACTTTATTTTCTCATTCAAAATAATGTCATTTTGACCTCTATTAAAGGCATGTCATATACGGTATTATTTTGACTAAATCTACCGTTTGTACTTTAAGGTTTAGGACAATTTTTTTCATCTTATCTTGTAAAGTTTCAAATTTTAGATCTATAAAATTATGTTGTTTTAAATCAAGGTGGCATTTAACTTACATCTTGTTATATTTTTGAACTACATAAAAGTTCAAAGAAGAGAATTATCTTATATATAGTATAGAAGTAGAGTAATACTACATATACAAACTATTTTACAACATTTTTATAAATTATTGATGTGGCTTTAGTAATTTTTAAATAATTATTGATAAACATAAATGTAATATTAGTAGTGGACCCATATTAGAACTAATAAGAATTTATTACATCAATAATTTGTAAAAATATTATAAAATAATTTGTAACTGTAACATTACTCATAGAAGTATAGATGATGAGGGGTTTGTTAAGCCTTAATTAAGCTCAAAACAACTTTATTTTCTCATTCAAAATAATGTCATTTTGACCCCTTATTAAAGGCATGTCATATACCGTATTATTTTGACTAAATCTACCTTTGTACTTTTAAAAATTTATGACAATTTTCACCTTATCTCATAAAGTTTCAAATTTTAGATCTATAAAATTATGATTGTTTTAAGTTCAGGTGGCATTTAACTTACATCTTATTATGGTGCATGGGTGGAAGAGTTTAAATCCAAACAAAATACGTAAATTTTGAGGTGTAATATGAATCCAAATTTTGAAACTTTAAAGAATAAAAGCAAAATTACCCTAAACTTTAAAGATGAAAATTCACTTTACTCTAATTTATTTGATTACTTAAACAAATCACATGATCATCTAGTTAAAGTTAAAGAATATTTGTATAAATTTTAAAATGAGAGGTGTTATGTCCACGATATTTTTACAATATTTTTACAATAAATCATAGGTGTTACTCCCTCCGTTTCATTTTTTTTTTGTCCTGTTTGAAAAGTCAAACTTTTTAAGGGAACATCATTTATTATCTTGTCTATCTTTTAAAAATGTATAAGTTTTCAAAACTATCCTTAAAAAAATTTATCAAAAAATTGAATTAGTAAATTAATAGGGGTATAATAAGAACATTAGTATATTAATGACTTTTATTTTTAGAAACAGGACAATATTTTGGGACATCTTAAAATGGAATAGAGGACAAAAAAAAAAAAAAAGGGACGGAGGTAGTATTAGTTTAAATTTGAACTTAACACTAATATTATTTTTTTTTGCTCTCACAATAACAATCAGTAACAACTTACTAATTAGAATTTGTTGTAAAAATATTATGAAAATATTGTGAACATATCATTTCTCTTTTAAAATATTACTAGATTTGGATTCATATTTAATATAATTACATAGGAATTAGGAAACAAATGATCTATTTCTTAATTAAAATAATTTAATATAAGAACATTAATTTCGGACTAATGGATAACGATTGCAAACCATAATTTGTGGGAAAAAAACTTTTTTAAACTTTTAAATGACAGAAGGCATGCCTTATCCACAAAAATAATTAAGAGGTTGTGTATCACTTTGGAAGTCGTGATCTAATCAAATTATACAAATGTCAATCCCTTAAATTGCCAATTTAGTCCCCTAAACATTTCTAATTTGAATCATTAATCCTTTTTTTCTTCATGAAAAAATTATTAATATTTAATGCTTTAAACATTATGTTTTGTGTGTTAGTTTAGTTCATGTATCTTAAATATAAATGCCAATTTAGTCCACTGAACAGTTCTAATTTGAATCATTAATCCTTTTTCCTTTTTGAAAGAATCATTAATACTTTAGACATTATGTTTTGTGTGATAGTTTAGTTCATGTATCTTATATATAAATGCCAATTTAGTCCACTGAACATTTCTAACTTGAATCATTAATCCTTTTTCCCTTTTCCTTTTTCCTTTTTCCTTTTTGAAAGAATTATTAATACTTTAGACATTATGTTTGTGTGTTAGTTTAGTTCACGTATCTTATATATAATATAAATGCCAATTTCGTCTACTAAACATTTCTAAGTCGAATCATTAATCCTTTTCTTCTGCTAGAAAGAATTGTTAATACTTTAGACATTATGTTTTGCATGTGAGTTTAGTTCATGTAAATTATCATAAGTATTATTTTTCTAAGTTAATTTCCTTAACATTATGTTTTGGAGTGGAAAAAAAAAAAAAAAAAAAAAAACGTAATGGATTCACCATTAAAGAATAGGGCTATAGCATGCCCCTAATAATTAATAATGTGCTCTACCAGCAGAAGATTTTTCTTCAGGTAATTAAGACCAGCAAGAAGATAAGAATATGAAGAAGAAAGAATTAGAAAGTACGTCACTACATTGTGTCATGTAGGAGTTGCTATCAAGTGGACTCTAGATGCAGACATGAAATGGATTGATAGAAATAGAATACATTACCCTCCAATACCTACCCCTGACTAAAGAAATTTTGTAACTAAGAAAACTTTGGTTAGAATTTTGGGCCACAAGAAGTTTATATTTGGGGTTGTAAATTACCCAAACTTTTCTTAAGGTTTGGAAAAATATCAAAAAAAAAATTTGTATGGTTTTTATTTTTCTTGATTTTTCTAATCATATTATAACCTGTATAGTTATCAAGTATTGTTTTGAGATTATTACTGATGGGAATTTAATTTGAACATTATGTGTTTTAATGCATTTCTGTAATGACACATAAATGGTCATAAGAGGATATTTGTCACATAAATCAAAACATCAAGGGAGCAAACTGTGAAATTAGGAGGAGTAATTGACATTTCCCTTAGAGAGGTTAGTATCAATTTTTTTTTTTTTTTTTTAAATCTTTAATGTAAGAGGACAAGAATTTCATTGAATATTTATTTATTTATTTATGCATAAGATATATATCATGTTATTCTTTTGTATTAATGTTTATATATATAAACATATTAAAGGTTGCTGAATTTTTTAACTTATCCAAGTTTGCTTCGCCTTTGCTCAATTCATTGCTATGGATGCAAGTTTGAGTTTGATCAATTCGTTGGTACGGATGCAAGGGGATAGAGCCATCTACAGCTTGTTGTTCCCTTCTTTAATGAAACGAGGTGAAATGTCAATTTATCCTATATTTTGAACCGGGGGGGGGGGGGGGGGTGTGTGGGGGAAATGAAGTGTATAAAGTATAATACTCGTAATAAAATTATATGTTTATATATATATATATATATATTGATTTATAAACTCTTAAACATTCTANTAATTGTCCCTAAATTGATTTAGCTCCTAGGTCAATCCCTGATTTCAGAAAATCGTTTTTATTTTGGTCCCTGCCGTCACCCCAGTAACAGAAAATGTATACGTGGCAAACAGAATGCACTGTTTGCTGACTAGATGCTGATGTGGCTAATAAAATAATAATAAAAAACCACGTCAGCATGCCACGTCATCGTCTAATTTAAAAAAATTAATTTATCAATTTAAAAAAAAATTAAAAACATAAAAATACATAGTTTCAGATTTGAACGGGAATACACAAGAACTCAAGAACATGAACCCAGATCACAAGAACTCAAGAACACAAAATTCCTGGGCATTTAACATCTTTCCCAGAAAATTTCACCAAACACTGAAAAAATTCACATCTAAAAAGCCGATGCCTAAGATTTTATCACAACATTTTCTTTCCACCTAAAACCAGAAATTTTATTATGAAACAATCACACACAAACCCAGCCAATTCGGCTCACAATAACAACAAACCCAACCAACCTCATAAATTTTCTTTGAACAATCATCAACATTTTCCCCAGAAAATCAAGATTTTCTTTCAAAACAAACACTAAAATAACTCACATTTAATAAACCAATGCTTAAAATACATACAAAATCCCTATCCTCCACCGAAACCTCCAACAAATCAAACCCATAAACCCAGAAAAATCATCAAATCCACATGAAAAAAGACAAACCCAGCAACAAGTGAACAGATCAGAAACCCACCGATCAAGCCACTTCAAGCCACCGATCCTGCAATCCGAAACCCACATGAACAGATCAGACCACCAATCAAAAACAATGGCAGTGACACCCTCGGCTAGCGAAGAGAACGTGTAGATGGCGAAGCTTTTCGAGCAAGCCCAGTGGTACGAGGAGATGGCGGAGTTCATGGAGAAGGTCTCGGCGGCAGTGGAGATCGAGGAGCTCACCGTCGAGGAGCGAAACCTTCTCTCCGTGGCGTACAAGAACAAGATCGGCGCAAGGCGAGCATCGTGGCGCATCATCTCCTCGATGGGGCAGAAGGAGGAGAGCCGTGGCAACGAGGACCATGTGTCCATGACGGAATCCTCAAGCTCCTTGACACCAGACTCATCCCCTCCGCCGCCACCGGCGACTCCAAGGTCTTCTACCTCAAGATGAAGGGCGAGTGAGCTCCGGCCATGGACAGTGGACAGTGAGAGTGAGAGAATTTGAGATTAGAGTCTTTCAGTGTAGGGATTTTTTTTTAAGTTGATGAAGTTAAAGAAAAATAAAAACAAAATTAAAAAAATTAAAAAGATAAAATGATTTCTAATTTTTTAAGAAATGATTTTTAAATTGATAAATTAATTTTTTTTAAATTAGACGATGACATGGCATGCTGAGGTGGTTTTTTATTATTATTTTATTAGCCACATTAGCATCTAGTCAGCAAACAGTGCATTCCGTTTGCCACGTATACATTTTCTGTTACTGGGGTGACGGCAGGGACCAAAATAAAAACGATTTTCTGAAATCAGGGATTGACCTAGGAGCTAAATCAATTTAGGGACCAAATTGAGAATAGGTCCAAAATGTAGGGACCAAAAGTGCATTTTCGCCTAAAAAGAATAACGTATTCCATTTTATTTTTTTTTTTTTTTTTTTTTTTTTGAGGGGGTGCTATAGCTATTGTTATAATCGTATTAATTCCTATGAAAAGTTTAAGTACCTCCTAATAAGTCTTGGGCCATCCCTACACACACATATATACGTGACTCATGTGATGAGACAAAGTAATTGCCGACTACCCCTGATGGCTCTAATGGTGTCCCCCCAATTTTCTTGGCAATAATATTCATTCATGTGTCTCTTGCTTTGCATTAAAACTCTCTCTCACTACTATCACCATCTTCCATATTACTCTCTCTTCTCTTCCTAATAACCCTTTTCCACAATCACAAAAATAATCCCATCATCTCTCTTTGCAGCCATGATGAAGAGCTCTCCCTCTTCAACCACAAGCTCCTTTTTTCTTTTCTTGAGGCTTTTGATATCGATCATCATAGTTTTCCTTCTCTTTGTGACTTCAGCCTCTGGTCTCTCCAACCCAACCATGCACGAAACCTCTTCAAGAAACTCTCACAACCATCACCGCCACCATCTTTACCCTCGCATCCATTCTTGTGGCTCTCTTTCTTCTGAAAGATCACGTTCTTTGTGCACTAAACTTCAAAGAAACCACCAGTATCAAACTCTCCCACCACCACCACCACCCTCAGAGCTTGATGAGATTGACCCAAGATACGGTGTGGAGAAGAGATTAGTCCCCTCTGGACCAAACCCTCTTCACAACTGAGAGCAAAACCATCGCCTTTGACCTACCTTCTGTTTCTTTCTTCTAATTTAGCCATCTTGCTTCCTCTATATACTAGTAAATTTTCAAGGTTCAAGTCATGATAATATAGTGGTTCGAAGCCCATAAATTCCTTTTTGGTTTTCACCATTGCTTTGCATCTTTTTTGATGGGTAGCCCCTTTTCTTCTTTCACTATATATGTATACCCAAGAATCAAGGTTTCTTGGTTTCACTTTTTTTTTTTTTTTTTTTGGGTGGTGATGATTCACTGATTCGGTACTGTTCTATTGTAAACGATGTTGCTATTTCCATTATTGTTTTTGACTCTTTTTGTGTCCTCCTGTGGAAAAAGGCAAAAACAAGCATGGAAATGGTCCACCTTTTGTTGTATTTAGTGTGACTGCAGTTTGGGAGAGGTGGAATTTCAAGAGAAACCCATGAGCTTCATTAATTTGGAGGTGTTATTAGCTAGCTGGGAGATGCCGAATTTAATGGACTCAACTCTTTTCGGAGGGTAAAATGGACTTTTTCAAAGTACCATTTTGGTCTGCTTCAAATTTATTTTATATATTCATGTATAGTTACGTGTTTAAACTTTAAATCTATGAATATGACAAGGTTGAGATTTTCCTTATTGTTTTTATCCTTTCTTGAAAGCGTTGTTTCCTTTTCTTTTCTTTTTTTAATTTCCTTGTTTCTTTCTTTCTTTCTTTCTTGGATAAAAGTTGTATAAGTCTTGCTACTAGCTAGTTCCAAAATCCAAATCTAAATTCATTGCAAGCAGTTGAATTGTGTTTTATGTGTCATGCGGAGCAATTTTCCTCGTGTGAATCTCGGGAGTACTTACTACAAATCACTTCCCAATGTACATAAAAGCATTGAGTTTTGAACTGGGAAAGGCCGTGAATCTCATGGGCATATCTGATTGTCAACGACAATAGGCGTAGTGGGGCATAATGTATTGCAGAGAAAGTTGCAATTGCTTTTCTATTCTCGTGACAACTTACAAGTATAATGTAGATCATGTTCTAAACAGAAACTAGCAATATTGGCAAATGGCCATTGGGAGCACCAAAGAAATCAGTGCGTTTGGAAGAAAATACATACACTTTTATGTTTATGGGGGATGATCAAGCTGTTAATTATAGAATCAAGCCAAGAGTTTTTTAACAATTATTAACAATTTCTTTATATATTAAATTATCAAGTTCTTAATTAGTGTTTGTTGATGCTAATTTGGTTCAAGTCATGAATCCCCTTGTAGTATCTTTGTGCGTGTGCGTGTGCACGCAAACACGTTCTAACATTGGCATCTAGAGCTCTCCTTCCTATTAGTTTACTCCTCTAAACAATTAAACTATGTGCTTGTGTGCATGCACACTAACAATGGTATCTAGAGCTCACTTTCTTATTAGTTTACTCCTCTAGATAATTAAACCATAGAAAATTAAGGAGTTCTTCAAACAAACAAAAAAAATTGGAATTATATATTCTTGCACACTTTATATAACAGTGTATGTATTTTTATGGAGATATATCAAAGCACACACCAATAAAGAAAATAGAAAAAGATATTATTTGCCATTTTTTGGGATAGCATTAAAAATTAAGTATTATACCTGGGGCAATGCATGACTTGATTAAGAATCAAAGACCATAATATATAATGACATAATTAAAAATAAATAATGAAAGTCATTTCCAATTCTTCAAACTTTTGATAATTAAGTTTTTTTTTTTTTGAATACTTTTGATAATTAAGTTTAATTTGGAGTATAGCATGTTAATATCTTTCAGGACTTTGTCGATAAGATTCACCTAAAGTGAACTATATAATAATTGTAATTTACTTATAAAAGTATTCGCATTAGTCTAGACAAATTTTAATTTAAAATTGTGGTCAAATTTTAATTGCATTGAACTTTCTATTCTTTCCCTATTTCCATTTTAATATTCTTTTTATTCTATTTTTTCCCCAAAATAATAAATTTTTAATCACTTCTTCACTCTTGGTCAACCCTTATTAATTATTATCATTCTTCTCTGCCACCAACAAATCACTATTCACATAAACAACATAAACTAAATAGTAAATAAAATCATTCCAAGACTTACACACAAACCCACTTAACTCACCATCACAACTCTCATAAACTCAAATAGAATTTAAAACCATAAGACTCCCACAATCCAATGAAATCAATAACCATTGCTCTATACTCCATAGTTCTGGCCACCTACAACCAATTACTACCACCCAAAATCCAAACTTAGATCACCCCCAACCACTTCATACCACTATTGGCTAGAGCCAAAATCCAAGTACACCACATAAGGCAACATCACTAACCTTCATGGACAAACCCAATCATCCTAAACCTCCCTTAACCATCATGGTTACATCATTGTTAACTGCTGGCGCTTTTTAGGATGGTTCACTAGCCCAAGCTTAATATGAATCTTGGGTCATTGAAGAGGGCCTAAAATGTGTTTCATTGTTGGGTGAACTAGGCTTGACTGATCGTGACCTATTTGGGCCGTTATATGAACCGATATGTGCACAAGGTAAATGAACCCCAAAAAAAGACTAAAAAAAAAAAAGATATATATATATATATATATATGGGCATAGCATGGCAGCAAATACAAAAGATATGAACAATGAACTAGAATGAACAGTAATTGGTGCAAAGTACTTTAAAAGGCTTTATTAATTAGGTCAAGTATTAGAAATACATTTAGTCCTATATTGTAAGGATACTCCACAAAACCCAATAAGCCTCAAAGGTCACAGACTTGGTTAATCCCTTCTAGGTTCACAAGACTGGTGAAATTTGAGTCCCTTGGATCCAAGTGCCCCTTAAGTGTTATTGAAGAACCTTTTACAATATTTCTTTCTTGCTTAATGAACTCAACTTAAATCCTGAAAGTTCTCTTTTATATCTTTTTAGTCTATTTGCGTGTCTACTATTTGCCCTTGCATCTCTCTCTTGCTTCCCTTTTATACTACTCTTGAGAGGTTTTGAATTACTATTTTCTTCCCTTGTTTTCTTGGTAATGGGGTTGATCTCCTTTGTTTGAAACATTGGTGGCCGCTCATTTCCTCATTTTTTTCTTACTTTATCTTCCTAAGAACTCATGTTTGAAAGCATCATGGTTAGCCTTCTACTTGTAGAAGCCATCTCTTTAGGATAGGCCAGATCCTTCTAAGGTCAACGAGGCAACATATTCTTTTAAGGCCTAAAAGGGACATTTCGAAGGTCCTAGAACCTTGATGTTGACCCTTTCATGTTGGACCTTTTTCCTAGAAATGGTTTAGATTCTCCTTTATGATGGCTGAACTTGGAAAGCATCTGAACACCCTTCCTCTTATTGCATGTCTCCTTCTTTGATCGAGATCTCTTGGTTCCTTCACGTTGGTCCCTGGTCCTAAGAGTATTACTTGTACCTTTCACCATTCTCTGCATCCTAGGAGTTTGATCTTGATGGTTCATCTAATGATTTCTTTCCTCGTTTCTTCCTTTAGGGGAGTGGATGACCCATTCTTAAGGCTAATCTTGGGTCATCTGCACCCTTTTTGAGATTTTCCTATCGTAAACATTACTTTCCCAAAGACCCATTTCTCAAGGCGTGGATGACTTGTTCTTAGGCTAAGTTTGGATCATCTACTCCCTTCTTTGGGCTTCCTTTCCTTTTCTCATTTTCCTTTGGAATTCCCTTTTTCTTACTTTGCTAGGCCTTTAGGTCTATTCAAAGCCTGTGACTCTTCCTCAATTCTATGGACTGGGCTTCTATTTTTCTAAGGCCCACATCCTTCTTCACCTCCATGGGTTGGGCTCTCTCATTGTACCTTTTGGACCTTAACATTAACCATGTCAAATCCAATCATCATCAACCATAGCCCATCCCATTGAGAGGCTACATTAATACCCAATTGTTGTTACAACTTTAATCAACTAAACCAAAGACCAATGACGTTGTGATTTGAACTAGTTATTTTATTCTACGACAAGAGAATTTATTTATCAATAAAACAAATTGAAACCTATGACATAAATTAATAGTAGAAGGACCAAAATAAATTTGTATTTAATAAATAAATAAGTAGTTAAAGAACCAAAATTCATAATATAAGCCCAAATCCACTTCCCTCTTTCCCACGGTTCTGGCCCAAAATGGGGGAAAAAAAAAATTTTAAAAAAAAGAAAAAGAAAGTTCCCACCGACGGCGAGCAATAGCATTATTACCTTCCTTCCATTTTCGTGTTATTTTAAGATTTAGAAGTGACTTTAAAAAGCTATAAATTATTAATAAAATCTCTCTGTATATCTCTCTCTAAACTGATAAACTCTTAACTAAACTAGCATTAAACTGGAAAGATCTATGACTCTGACTTCAAAATTCCACTCCTTATTTTCATAGATTACATACATACATAGATCTGAAATGGCGCTACCGCGTCTTTCATTCTTCGCATTCTCTCTCATTCTCATTCTCATTTCCTCTCCTCTCGCTCTCTCCAAAACCCTCAAACGCGACGGTACGGTATTCACTCTCAACCAACCATTCTCTCTCCGATCCGATCCTCTCCAATCAGATCCGAATCTCACTCTCTCTCTCTCTGTTTTTTTTTTTTTTTGGCTGCAGTGAAAGCTTTGAACGAAATCAAGGCGTCGCTAGGGTGGAGAGTGGTGTACGCCTGGGTTGGAGACGATCCCTGTGGAGATGGAGATCTGCCGCCGTGGTCCGGCGTCACTTGCTCCACTCAAGGCGATTACAGAGTCGTCACCGAATTGTATGATTTTTTTTTTTTTTTTGCAATTTCATAATTTGATGAATTTTATTCAAATTTTAGAATGAGATTGTTTTTGAATTTTGTGTAATTAGGAGCTTGTTTTTAAGCTAAATTGGATTCAATTTTGCAGAGAAGTTTACGCCGTTTCGATTGTTGGACCTTTCCCTACTGCTGTGACTAATCTCTTGGATCTCACTAGGCTGTAAGTTCCTGTGTGTGTGTATATATATGTGTGTGTGTGTGTGTTGAATGAAATGTGTATCAGTTCATTTGGTTTTGGAGTATTTGAAAGAATTAGAAGCTTATTTATTTATTTATTTACTTTGGATGAATTAGATTTAAGTGTTAGTGAGCAGATTTTAATGCCAAAACACAGATGTAAAACAATTTTGGTTATAGTGAAAGTACTGAGCTGGATTTAGTAATGTAGTTTGAGATGAACTTATACCATGTCGATTGTTTTTCATATATATATATATATATATGCAAAAGAGAGAGGGAGAGAGAGTAGCTCGAGATGGTTATGTGTAAAGGAGTGATTAATGCACTGGTGAGGAAGAGACTGATTTGATTCAAGTCAAGGAAATGGAAAGAGATAGACGAAGAAGTAAAACAACTAGGAAGCACGGACACTTCATTTAGGGTGCCCTACCTGTGTCATACTGGTGTCGTACCTGCCGTTTTATGTTGGAATTTTTCAGAAATTGCTCGTGTCACCATGTCATACCTGTGTCCATGTCCGTGATTCCTAGTAAAACAATTCTAGTATAAGTAGTTAAAAAAGAACTTGTTTAACTAATGATGAGACAAAGGGCATGGTTTTGGATACGATAGAGGAATACATGTGAACAACCTTGATTAATCTGTTGAGGGTCCATAGCTGGCCTCATAGTTTTGGGACTAAGGCTTTATTGTTGTTGTTGTTGTACATTTTGTCATTGGAGGTTTTTATTGAGTATAGCCAAAAGATCATCTTCCTCTTATTAGACAAATATAGATGGGATTCAGATTTATTATTTATTTGGTTTCTTCAAAGGCTTATGATGTTTATGATTGTTCACATCACATGACAGGGATCTCCATAATAACAAGTTGACTGGGCCAATTCCTCCTCAGATCGGGCGGTTGAAGCGTCTTAAAATACTGTACAGTCCTCTACACTTTTTAATATCGCGATTAGCGTTTCTGATGTTGTTTTTGATACTTTAACTAACGCACGTATCATATTTGTCATGTTTTCGTAATATTTTTCCTGCTTAAGTTTCCATAGTCAGAATGTGATTTTGTTTAATGTCCCTTGATAGTGGACAAATATAACAAGAGATTTTCGAGTGACTTGTGCTAGTAACAGCTGTTAATTTTTGGATAACAGATGCCCCCCCCCCCCCCCCTCCTTCCATCCCAAAAAAAGCTCAATTATTTGTTTCAGTTAATGTTTTGATTTTTCAAAGCTTTGGTTCATTGACCTGATCTTTTGCGTTCTATGTTGATCTTTTTTTTTTTTTTTTTTTCCTTCTTTTTTTCTTAGTAATTTGAGGTGGAATAAACTACAAGATATCATACCTCCTGAAATTGGTGAACTGAAGAGTCTAACTCATTTGTGAGTAACTTAACTTTCATATGACCATGAAATTAAGTTTGTGGAGTTTCTGTTCATACTTATTTTTTCCTATTTCGAGTTAATATGTCATTTTTTATAACTTGCACAGATATCTGAGCTTCAATAGTTTCAAGGGTGAAATCCCTAGGGAGCTTGCGAACCTTCCAGAGCTTCGGTATCTCTATCTACAAGAGAATCGTCTTATTGGGAAAATTCCTGCAGAATTGGGAACTCTTCGAAATCTTCGGCACCTGTAACAATTCATATCCTCTTCGGCATGTCTTGTTTTAGGCATTCGTCTCCATTGCACTGCTAACATGTTCTTTTATTTTGACATAGGGATGTTGGTAACAATCATTTGGTGGGTACCATAAGGGAACTCATACGCATTGAGGGATGCTTTCCAGCTCTTCGCAACCTGTAAGTTAATTCAATTGGTGAATTTAAAGATATTCTGCTTTTATTTTGCAACTATGGGCTTCAATGAAATGATAATTTTTAATAATTCTCTATGTGAATCTGATATGTAGTTATCTAAATAATAACTATTTAACTGGAGGAATACCAGCACAACTTGCAAATTTGACCAACTTGGAAATCTTGTAAGTATTGCTTCTCTCCCTCCCTCCCTGCGTGCATGTGTGTGTGTGTGTGGTTGATAAGAACGTTGCTCATCATTGTAAACTATATATTAGAATATTATCTTAGCTATATGTATGAGGTTCTGATTGTTGATTATTTTGTTTCTCACAGTTACCTCTCCTACAATAAAATTTCTGGAGCTGTACCAACTGGACTTGCTTATATTCCTAAATTGATCTACTTGTGAGTTCTCTTTCAAAACTTTTATTGCTATATTTGATTGGTTATCATTAAGGGGTTGACTTTCATTGAGATGGGAGTATGAAAGACCTGTTGCCCTTTTTGATAGTAAAAACACATTGGCAGCCTGGGCCCTGGTTGCTTCTCTCTCTCTCTCTCTCTCTCTTTGGGAAATGGTTAGGTTGTTTAAGAGATTAGATTGGATTAATTAGTGTTTTTCTGACTTGATTAACTTGACCCTAGACCTATGTATAAGGTTATATATTCTTATAAATGAAAAAAATAGATGAATCTTTTTATCTTTAAATTTGATTTTGCATTTGTTATTGCTGCCTTGCCGGTGATGCATCATTTTAGCCGGAATTAACCTTTGACATAATGTTCTTATGATTTATATAAATGCTGTTTTACGTTTTGTAATATTCAGTTTGTTATTATTTTCGCTTGCTTGCTATTGGCAACCAAGGCAATGTATTATCAGACAAGAATGATAATAATTAAATTTAATGGGAATGTCTGCCACACTTCAGTCTGTTCAGAATTATCCACACTAATCTTCCTAACTTTGTGTCTTGGTTGCTGCCTTCATTAGGATATGAAACCTTCACTTCAGTACCATTACATGCATTGTTAGATGATTCATTAATCCATTATATGGCTTTAATGCCCAATTCTTAAAGTTAGTAGAATATGACTTAAGATATTAATCTTTTGCCTTTCTAAATGTGGAAAATCGAGATGCATTTTGAAGACTTTCCATGGCTTGTTTTAGCTACACAAAACTTGCATTTCTGTCCTAGCATGCATCTTTTAGTTGGCAATTAATGGAATGCATTTTCTTTCTTCATTTAAATTTTTTATTTTTTTTGGATACATGCGTCGTCGGATTATGTTTTCATTATTGATGTCTATGGACAGAAAATTGTCTTGGTATATACTCTAAAGGATTCCTTGATTCAATCTCAGGTACTTGGATCACAACCAGTTGACAGGGAGAATTGACTCTGAATTCTATAAGCACCCTTTCTTGAAAGAATTGTGAGTTTTCTTTACCGCTCAGATCTAGGAAAGTCATCAATTCCTGAGCTTGAGCATTGAATTGGGTATTCTATTGTTAATTAATTGTTTTTAACAGGTACATTGAGGGTAATTCATTCAAGCAAGGCGTAAAGCCAATAGGTGTCCACAAAGTCCTCGAGGTTTCTGATACCGAGTTCCTCGTTTAGTTAAGAAATCAACTTATTCTTTACTAGATTAGATATTGTAATTGTATATTGCCAAAGCAAAGGGTTTATGTACTTCTCTGGGAAATAGTTAATTTTGTACGTCTCTTATTGTCATTAAGGAACTTAAGTTTATCATTGATGATTACTCATTCTGCTGGGGAGTTGTTTATGATGTAAGTAATTTAATTTCATAGTTGCACTTCAATTCGGATTTGATGGTAATTTTTGAATCATTGCATGAGGATGTAGTGATATACATAAGAGGATGGAAAATTGTTTTGAAATGTTATAATAACAAAATCTATATTTTTGGAGGAGTTAGCTATAGATTCTCAAGAGACTAATTAGTTTTGTTATAGCTGTGATTTAAAAAAATGCACAACCGCCTCTTGTTAGAGGTTGTAGCCATGTTTAGCAATGAAACTCCCACAAAATAAATATGAAGAGTATTAAAATTAGGGTTAGTTACTCCTAAACTATTAGGTCATTTCAACCTCCCTCAACTATAAAAGTGAGTAATAACTAATAAGTAATAACCCTCATAAATATTTTTATCATTCAGTAATGTCCCTCATTATTGATTACCAATCTCCCTCCTAAACTATTGGGCTAATAATCTCACTCCTTAAGTTGTCACATGCCCAGAAATCATCGCAATAGTTTTTATGAGAACATCAGCAAAGAATTATCTTGTCATGTCAACCACACTCACTTTTTTGTACCCAAAATCATGGCCATTCGTGACACACGGCTTATACTAGGAATTTCATTAGAGTTATCTCAGTGCTTTCATGTCAACAAATGCGAACAGTAATGGTCAATCAGGGTATCCCCAAAAAGAATATAAAAATAATGATAATTAATTTAAAACTATATCCGAGAACTAACTTTCCTACGCAATAAATTTTCAGCTTCGCACACAAGGCATGGCATAATTAACAAATATAATATGTCATTATTTTCAAGTTCATATCATTTTCCAGACCATACTCCACTTACAGTTGAAAAGCAAGCTCCGGAAATGTTGAAAATAATATGCCCACTTTGCTAGATTTGTATAGTTACTAAAAATATAAAATCACTTTCTCTTCCCAATTTTGTTCTCCGACAGGATAAAATAAAATAAAATTGTGCAGGTTTAGATTATAATATTATATAAGAAGTTAGGCATATCCAAGCCAAAGATGCTTTCGTAGCTCAGTTGGTTAGAGCACCCGTTTAGTAAGCGGGAGGTCTTGAGTTCGACTCTCAACGAAAGCATGTTTTTTGGTTTTTATAAACAGTTTTGAGAAGCCGAAAGTGGCAATGATTCCAATGAATAATGCTCAACCAAACCGTGCAATTAACGAATACACATCTAATTCTCAAATGTTCTCTCATTTTTTGACTCAGGCACTTTGCACCTCTACTAAAAGTAACCAAAAAAAAAAAAAAAAAAAAAAAAAGAAGAGAGATTAGATTTATTGTGTAGAGCACAGATTTTCATTTTTGAGCCTGAAATCAATAAGCCAAAATCCCTTCTTTCATTTTTTTTTTTTTTTTAAGTTTTTGTTTTTATACAACCATTAAGGTTACAAGTTATGAATAATAGGTAATAAAGTAATATTAGTAAAGCGCGAATATGAAACCAATAACAACTCCCAACTTTGAATAGATTGTGAAAAATGTTATATCTGTTGCATTTATGTGATTTGGGTTGGTTAGAGTTGTGAGAAATATATGAAACTACGAGCAGTGCACTTGGTTTAAAGCTGGTCATTTTCAAGCTGGTTCTGGTCCCTATTTCTACAGTTAACTGTTTCCACAACTAGTTGGTGCAAAATGTTAATAAATTCTTTATCTTCACTCTCCACATGTAAGCAATTCTCACATTTGCATTTTTAATTTCGAAGTCCACTAGTGGGAGGAGACAAAAGACTTTGTGCATTTTTAATTTCGAAGTCCACTAGTGGGAGGAGACAAAAGACTTTGTATGCCTAACTGCTGCTGCCTCTTTTTTGAAAAGTAAAACTATTGAAGAGATTTGATTCTGAACATATCTCTATATTGGAAATGAAAGAACCAATCAACTTAAAGGTTATTAGCATATGCCCAACTTCCTTAAAAATATATTTAAAAAAAAAAAAGAGCTTCCAATTCAATAAAAAAGAATCAGCAAAAAGGTTTAGCTATACCATGAATTATCCATTAATTTTAGTTTTTTTCTTTCTTTCTTTTAATTCTTTTAAAATTCACTAGAATCATGTCTATTTTTGATGTCCTTTAATTACCAACTTGTCTTTGCGGGAGCAGGGGAACAATCTAATCTAGCTAAAGCTTTTATATATGCATGTTGTCTCCATAACTTCAATTTTGATTGGAAATTAAGGTTACTTTTTATCAAAGTTTTCAGACCATGAATGTCTAATATATCTGCTCATTTGGGAACTGAGGCCACGACATGTAATCAGATTTGTTTTTGCAACGATTGGACGGTCCTGATTGGTGGAGTAGATTACATGCTAG
>NW_027069720.1:0-16611 GCF_002906115.3 Quercus suber
GAAGCCACAAGGATCAGTAGCAAGAGCAGAGAGGCAGAGTGTATAACAGAGCATAAACGACAGATCAAAGAAAATGAAGAAAATGTTGAAACGACTTGTAGCTTAGCATGTTTTAAACCTCCTTAAGTGTTAACACGTGAACTGATCAGTTAGTCCTGTAGCATTGCACGTGTAATGAGTTGTTATTTCTGTTAGTTAGTTAGCCTTGCATTCACACCTGTACAAATGAGTATATATATGTAGTCTGTGTATATTGAGGCATATATGAAAATACAGATTTCTTTCTTTTCTTGATTCTGTGATATTATGGTCGTTTGATTTTTTGGTGATGACAATTAATTCCTTACTGGGGCCTTGCAAAGAAGGGGAACCACCCATGCAAATCCAATGAGGACCAAATTAACTCAAGTCAAGATCCTGTTACTGTCTAATATAAATATTGCGCATCTGTATTTACTCTCTCGAATATTTTTAGATTTACCATTTCAAAAAATGTAGTACCACAAATAAATGCACAACTCTTACCACAACTATAATGTAGGACACAGTTTATTTAAATTTTGTAATTTTTTTTATCGCAATATTTTTTTTATATAATTTTTGTTATTTTAAGTTTAGGTGGTTTATTTCCTTATTTTTAGGTGCATTTAATGCTTTTTAGGCCAAATTTAGTTCCTGTAATGGTTTGGTATCAATTAGGAGTTATTTATGAATATATTTTCTTGTTTATCAAGTTTTACTGAGCCCTTATATAGATCTCTAAGTCTGTAAACGTTTTTCATAGTTTATTATCAATAAAAATTTAGACTTGTCTATTGTTTTCTCTAGTGATTCAAAGCCTATCACCTTGTGGAATCAATGAACCTCTTGTGAATTTGAGGTTTACTATCCAAAATTTAACAATTTAGTTTCTGTTCATCAAGGAGAGCATCGTGTGTGTTTTCTTTAGGCTTCCGCGACATTGAACTGTCTTCGACTCTCCATGGTAAACTGTGAGTGGTAGACAAAAAGTGGTGAGTTCATGTAAAAGTAACATACAATCAATTGTAATTTGTTATTGTTGGGTTCTAAGACTTTAGGTTTAAAAATATTAGAATTTCAATTTGTATTATGTTGGCAAACCATGATCAAAAGATTCAAAACATAGAGTCTAGGTTTAGGCTTGCTCAAAATATGTTTATTTGTAAAATTGGAATCGAGTGAGTGTAGAATATATTGGACTAAATCTGCAAGGCTCGATTGATCGAACCATGTGCAGATTTATTTTTCTGCAGAATTCCAGTTCAGCCCAAACTCTACTAAACGTATTGGAGTTCAAGTAAAACACTCATATATATAAAGGAAACCCTAAAATGTTTTTCTAGGTTTTTTAGAGAGATTAGAGTGCTTTTTGTACCTCTTTTGTATTTAGGGTTTTGTATCAAAAAACTTTCTAAGGTTACTGCTCTTTATGTTGTGTGTGTGAATTTTTTGTGAGATCTAGAGGTATTTACCTTCACATATACTTAGGGTTTCCAAGATTTAAGATTATGTCAAGAACTTGGTGATCATTCAGTTGCAGATTCAAGAGCTTAAAGATACATAAGCGAGAGTGCTTGTACTTGCTAGGAATCCAGGAAAGAATTAGTCCATGGACTCGGAGCTATCATAGGATCGTGGTAGTAAGTTTCCTACTCAAAGTAGCAATAGGATGATAGTGGTCTAAGTCGTTATTGTGTAAACTTCAATTCTTTCATAGTGGATTCAGTTTTACCTTGAGGATAGCTAAGTTAAATCCTCCCCAAGTTTTTTACTGGTTTGGTTTTCTTGGGTCATCATATCATTGTGTTCTTTATTTTCCGCACTTTACATTGATATGATATATTTGAGTTAACCTAGATCTGATAATTTAACTAAGTAATCACTTGGCTAATTAACTAGGTTAATCTGATTGTGTTTTAAGGGGTCTAAAAACAAACAATTATGTAGAAGAGTTGTGGTAAAAGTTGTGATTTTTTTTTTTTTTTTTTTTTTATAGTATTAGAATTACTTTGGTCATTAAGGGGCCATTTGGTAACATTGTTTGTATTTTTTAGAAATACGTGTGAGTGAAAAAATGTGTGAAAATGCGTATAATGTTTTTTAAAAACTGAAAATGCATTGTTAAATTACTATAACAAATGAGGCCTAAAGCAGCTTCTTTTCTATTGCATGGATCCTTTTGCAATAACTGACTCCTGTCAGTCAGTCAATACAGAATTATTAATCAAAAGAACCATAAAAAAGAAAAAAGAAAGAAAATAGGATGGTTTACCCAAGTTTTACCTCATAGATTATCTATTCAACCACATATCAAAGTAGAACCATCAAGGGGAACTAGATTTGTTTTACTCGTTGGATTCATGCTAGCCTTCGTTCGTGCATTTTTGTGATTATTGGAAATTACGGGCGGGATAAGTTGGTCCTTTCCTATTGAAGAAATTGAACAGTGGATTGTAATAAGTGGGAAAGAGTATGAAATTGATAATTTTTTACTTGAAGTTTATAATAGCTAACCTAGGTTTGGGGCAAGGTGTGTTTGGTCAAGATTAAATTCATGGAGAGATGTCGAAAATCATATGATCAAGATTGTTGGAAATACTATGAAAGATTTGATTAAAGTTAAATATGATGGAGACTGCATAAACCATAATTCCAAGATTCAATTGACTTATTCAAAACCACATTCGTTTGAGCTAATGTGGCATTTTTTTTAACGTACGTTTAAAAAAATGCCACATTAGCTCAAAAGAATGTGGTAATTTAATCCCTTTCTCCCTTCCATTCCTTCTCTTTGTCTCTAAGGATTACACACTTCTCTAATACGGTAATTATTTTGTCAAAATCCTATCTAATCTAGGTTCTTAAAAAAAAAAAAAAAAAAACATCTCTAATCTCTAAAAGTAGATTTAACATTGATCTTTTCAATTCTATCCTTTGTTTTTTGGGTCGGTCTCACTGAGTAATTACACTCGCACTTTTGAGCAAGAAAAGCTACCATGGATGGTTATCTTTTGACAAAATTGCAGAGGTAATGGCATAAACACTCTGCTAATCTACGTAAGGTTAGGACGATGTCATTTTTCTTTTTCTTTTTTAAGGGTGTTTTTAAATTGCTATTGAGAGAGTGTTCAAGATATGATTATGTGAAGTACATCCCTAGGAGGTTGGTTTGGTTATGTTTAAGTCTTTGTTTGTTTCATGGGAAAGTTTTCTATATTTTTTTTCCCTTGGATTTATCAATTATGAAAAGATAATTTTTGTTATATAAGACTTGTGCGACTATGACCCTGTGAGTAATGAACATTTTCTACCCACTATTGATTGCATGGACACAACATAACCTTTCATCAACCATTCAATTGCACAATTCAACAAGTTGTGAAATTAGGTCAATGCATTTTTTATTGGCATCGAGGGTATTATGGGGATTTCCGCTGGGTGGGGTACGCTATATATAAACATTGTTATAATCCTAATTTCTCATATAGCGGATGAAAGCAGCTCCCTCCTTGGCTCCTTTGGATGTAGGAACATGAAAGAGCCACATAAAATCCATCCATTGTATTCCTTTTTAATCTTGCTTAGTCTGATTTTTCAAAATAGTTGCAATATATATCCGATGTAGAACATAGAGCTCAAATTTTTATCATAATTCAAATAGTAAAAAGTTCGAAAAGTAAAAAGGCACTAGTAGAATTATCTAAGCCAATTGTAGAATCACATAAAATTTGGTGACCAAAAGGGAATCTCCATGAGAAATGAAAATCAAAATTTATTGCCTAATGGTGGTGACCTACTTCACTATACAGACAAATCCCCTCATTTATATCTATCTTTTATTAAATTTGCTATGTCTATTTATTTATTTATTTTGTTATAGTTCTCAAATTAAAAGTCATAATAAGGTCTCGATAAATAGAAGGTTGAATTAGTAGGTCATGGGGTTCGGGGTTACAAAAACAGCAAAGGTGTTAGCAGTGGATGATTGAAATGGAAAAGAACGGTGGAGTTAGAGATATTGAGTGTGCGATTGTAATGTGGGTCGAAAGAGGATAACATCATATTGGTTTAATTTAGAACGGATAGTGCAAGTAGAAAGTCTTTCATTATGTTTTTGTGAGAGAGGGTTACGTGTGTTGAGAGCAGATAGCAAGGGAGGTAGAGTTTTTATTAATTGTTTTCCCTACAAATTTTTCATTATTATTGTAGAATCTTATGTGAGTAGGTCGAACAAGTATGATATCTTCGAGTCAAGCATCAAGCACATAGATCGGCCTTTGCAACCTCCACGATTGCAATAGAAAAGTGGTGAAGACTTAAATTTCATATTACAAAATACATGTTACAAATCATAAAGAACAACAATTACAACTTACAAACAGGATTTTTAAGCTATTGTTATTGTAATACACAACATTTTTTTCGTAGAAGCTCATCAAACATTATCTTTCTCAACCAGAAAACAAGGACTTTCAGAATGGGTTTCACTCTCTCCAACCATGTAAGATTCTTGGTTTCTTAGCTGCCATACTGAAACTGCATGTAAGGGGTTCATTATTGGTTTCTTGTGACAAAAAAATTCTTGAGACACTGATTTCATTGTTGGCCTAGACTTTGGTTTAGCACGTAAGCAAGCAAATGAAATTGCAGCAACAAGAAAAACATCCTGTGCAACCAAACAATTTGGAGGTGGGAGACGCTTGTCTAATATTTCATTTAGCATCATACTTTGAGATGAAGATAATTACGTCAAGAGTTCGCTTGGATGCCTTCCCATTAATATTTCTAATGCCACCACTCCAAAACTATAAACATCACTTTTTTCAGTCACCTTCATAGTATAGGCCAATTATGCAAATATTGGACAAAAATAGGTGCGAAAATATTAATATCTTTCGTTTAACTTTAATCTTTTTTTTTTCCTGGAGGTTTGGACAAAACTTGCTAGTGCATAAAATTTTTAAGTAATTGTTTCTAACTAGAATGACTACATAGAAAGCTCTACATGTGACTAAACATTTAAAAAAATATCTAGGGTAATTATGAAAATAATATATAATTCACCTGGAGCAATATAACCATAAGTCCCAGCAATTAAAGTTTGATTGGAGGTATCTGAATCAAGAAGTCTAGCTGTGCCAAAATCTGACACAAATGCCTCTAACTCAAAGCTCAATAGAATATTGTTGTTTGATATATCTCGATGAACAATTACTGGGACACTTTCATGATGCATATAAGATAATGCATGTGTTGTACTTTTGATTATGTTCACCCTCTTCATCCAATCCAATTCTACTGCCTCAGCGCTATTGCGTAGGACACAAAATAGACTTCCCCTTTCCATATACTCATAGACCAAAAACATGCATCGTTTGTGCAAACAATAACCATGCAGTTTCACAATATTCCGATGTCGGATTTCAGTTAAAATTTTGACCTCATTTCTGAAACTCTTGTCAAAATTTGGGTCCTCAACCTCTAAGCGATGAAGTTTCTTTAAGGCAACCATTTTACCATTAGGCAACTGTGCTTTGTAAACACTACCATAACCACCTATTCCAATATAATATCTAATGTCAAAGTCCTCTGTTGCTTCAATGATGTCTTCATATGCAATTTTTCCATCATAATTCCATATTGAGAACAAATCCCCATTCTTTGTTTCCCTTGACTCAGATGGCATTTTCCTAACTCTACATTGAGAGCCGAAAAAATACCCAAGAAGTAAAAACATAGTGAAAGCAATTAAGGGAACAAAAAATTTTATTTGCTGGACAATGGATCTACTTTTGCTTGGGGAAGATGGCAAGCAAGGAGGGAAGCCTTTGACATCATCACATAAATCTTTGTTGCCGATGAAGGTTGCAGGTGTATAATTTAAGTAGCCATCTGGGATCCGACCATGGAAAGAATTGTGGGAAAAGTTCACTTCTTTTACTGAAGCTGAAAGATCCGGAATATTTCCAGTAAGATTATTGCAGCTGAGATCCAAGAGCTTTAAAGGTTGTGAATCCCCTGGTTTAAAAGGAATTTCCCCACTGAGAGTATTATAACTTAGGTCAATAGCATTTAAATGTTGAAGGTCACTAATTTGAGATGGAATGCTTCCAGTTAAATTGTTATGGCTCAATAACAATTCACTCAACCCCTTGCAATCAGATATTTCTTTGGGGATGGAGCCACTGATTTGGTTCCAACTAAGGGACAACGTTTCCAACTCAGTTAATTGACCTATAATCGAAGGAACTTGACCAACAATTTTGTTATTGCTAAGGTTGAAGTGACGCAGATGGTCCATATTGCCTATTAAGTTAGGAAAGGAGCCATTGAAGTTATTGTAGCTGACATCCAAAAATTCTAAACCTCTAAGAGGTATTTCTCCTCCACTAATTGAATTATAACTGAGGTCAATCCATCTTAATGGAAAAAGGCTAGTGTTCAGAAAGGGAATGCTTCCAGTTAAGTAGTTGTGGCTAAATGTTATGCTGTAGAGTGAAGAGCAATTAAAAATGTTCACAGGGATGGAACCACTAATTTGGTTCCCACTAAGGGTCAAAGTTTGCAAGCTAGTTAAATGACCCATAGTCAAAGGGATTGGACCAACAATATTGTTATTATTGATATGCAAGTCTTCCAGATTCGTCATGTTGCCTATTTCAGGAGGAATGGAACCATTGACTTGGTTCGAATCAAGAAACAAAGAGATCAAATTGGTTAGATGACCAAGAGATGAAGGGAGGGGGCCAATAAGCTTGTTACTATCGATGTACAGGTAACTCAAATTCTTCATGTTGCCTATTTCTAGTTGAATGTGACCATTGATTTGATTCATAGAAAGAGAAAAAGAAACCAAATTGGTTAGATGACATATAAACAAAGGGATTGGACCAGTGAGATTGTTTTTTTGTAGGTCCAATTCCGACAAATTCTTTAGCAATCCAATTTCTGGCACTATAAAACCATTGATTTTATTAAAAGACAAATCCAAGATGGAAAGATTGGTTAAAAGGCCAAGAGCAGAAGATTCTTTAAATTACCTAATTGTTTGGCAATGGAACCGCCAAATAGATTAGAAGAAATGTCAAATGTCTATAATTGAGTGAGGTTTGCAAGTGAAAGAGGTAACTCACCGGTAAGTTGATTACCTTGCACACTAAAATAGGTGAGATTGGTTAAAAGACATAGAGCTATGGGAATTGATCCAATAAAATAATTTCCACCTAAATCTAATTCAAGAAGATTTGTTAAATTTCCCAATTCTTTGGGAATCGAACCAATGATAGAATTTGAAGAAATGTTAAATTTCACTAATCGAGTGAGGTTTCCTAATGAAGGAGGCAACTTACCTGTGAGAGAATTAAGGGAAAGATCAAGGTGGGTGAGCTTCGAAAGGGTGCCTATCTCAACTGAAATTCTCCCCGCAAGCCAACAATCAGAAAGATCAAGACGGACTAAATTTGGGAAGGAAGAGAGGTTGAGTTTACTGATCGCATCATTCAGATGACGCTTCTCTATGACGCTTCCACCATCATTGCATTTGATTCCATTGAACTCGCAATGATTTAAGAATGTATCATTGGAGTGATCACTCACCACCAACTCTCCAGGAGAGCCTTCGCTTCTAGTTCAAGCGCTGATGAATTAGATGCTGCCACAGAGCCAGCTGCAATAACCATAGTTGTGGAGTGCATCAAGATATAAAGAACCCATAATGCTACTATCAGAATGGAAATGGAAACAGAGGGAGCCATGTTAGAGTTTATGATTGATTGATGAGTGCGTTGCAAAGAGGCAAATATTTGATTGTTATATATGCATCGCTCAACACACTTTAATCGTTGAAATACAGACCTTACCAACCCAAGACTGGAAGTCAATTTAACGAATGTGCTACTTTTTTCTTTTCCTCCTTTTTTATTTTTTATATATATCATTGTTATATATGCATTCAATAATTTTTCCTACATAAGGTCCTTAGATTTGGAATCAGCAAATGATGTAATGATCCTAATTTATTTCTAACACTTCATTAAAGGTTTCCTTCGCTTTTAGTTTTAGAGCTGATTTTTTAGGGGTGCAAAGCACCATGTGGGTCCAGCCCACATGCCTTGCCAATGCTCATATATGAGCTTGCCTCCAAAAATCTTCAAGTAACACATGTCTCTTAATGAGACTTGACTTAAGCGTGTTGAACATGCTGAAGGAACAGTACGTTGGGACCAAAGGGGGCCTTGGTCCTCCCAAAATATTTGAAAAAAAAATTACTATATATATATATATATATCGAGAGAGAGAGAGAGAGAGAGGGAGTTATTTTAATAACGAAATGATATATTCACAATATTTTACAACAAATTTTAAGTGACAAATTATTATTAGCTATTACAAGTGCACAAAATTATTGTGAAATTATTCTCCTCCACTAGATAACACGCGTGTGGTTAAAATACTTCCTACAAAAGCAGGTGTGTAGCTGTCTAAGCTACTCCCACTTTACTTTTTTACATATATTTAGCAACTTGCCATCTAGATTTTGTTGTAAATTTTTTTGTAAAAGTATTATGCTAGTAGCACTACACTTACAGCATTTAATTTTATATATAAAAAAAATGTTCCAAATTTTTGCTCATTTGTTAAATTAAAAAAAAAAAAAAAACCCTTCTCTCTGAGACTTTGGCTTACTTTGTTGTTAATAGTGGAATGAAGTTGTTTTTCTCTATACTTTTCTTCTTCATAAGCAAAAAATTACACTACCATTACAACCAGCAGATCTTTATCTACATATGTGATTCTCCTCTCATTCTCCTTATCTCACTTTCACTTCTATATTTTCTTAGTTTTTCTCTTCATTTGACCAAGTAGTTTGATAAATGCTCTATAGATTTCCAAGTTCAAGAAGCCTTTTAGTGCTTGCTTAAATTCTAAGAAAGCAACCACGTATATGATTAAAAAGTCATACACTTCAAAACAAAAAACTTATATTAGTTACTATTTTTTTTTTTTAATTTCACATTTGCTCCTAGTCCTACTCATAGGTGTGTTACTATTCTTCTTTACCATATATATTTTATTTAATTGATATTACATATAATTATAATAAGGTGCTATTAATTTGAAAAAAAATGTAGTATTAATTATTTAATTATATTTTTTTTATGAATTTAATGGTTGTTATCTTACCGATCTTTAAGCTATTAATAAATTTTTTAGACTATTAATATTGTACAATATAGTTATATTGTATTTTAGATTATTGTATATAATATGAAAGTTGTATATACAAAAGAAAAAAAAAATGGTATATGAAATTGATACTAATCAGCAGTAAATTAGAAAATATGCTTCAAAGGGAACCAAGGCCACAATAAACAATGGAAGTCTGCATGGATTAAGGATATTATAAATTAAGCTATGAGTTAAAAACTGTAGAAGATTTGTCCACTGTAAATGCATTTTTTTTTTTTTTTTTCCTCCTAATACAACTGAGGTGAAACATTTTCACATGGCACTGAAGTTGGATGACTATTTCAACAGCAGCATCTAGCACATTTTGCTAGAATATTCGCGTAGGAGTAATTCTGTTTGTTAACTCTTAAAAATTTCACATTTGGATGATAAAATTTAATTGGCTCCTAATGCAGCGGCATCTAGCACTGTAGCACATTTTTTTGGAAAATTCACGTGGAAGTAATATGGTTTGTTAAGTGTTAGAAAACCCACATTGGATAATTACCACAAGATTGAGTCGATTAGAAAATAAAAATGGGTCAAAATCCATAGGTATAAACTTTTAGGTTTAGTTTTCTCCTTATATATTAGAGGATATATAGTTGAAAATTAAAATTCGGTTGGGTATTAAAAATCTGATAGGTGATCGAGTAGCATTATTGGTGCTCTCATGTAGCAAAAGCTTTAGTTGCTACTTGCTAGAAGTCGTGGTCCTTCAATTTTTCAGTGAAGACAAATTGATTACCAGTGACCTGTGCAAGGAAGGGGAACCACCCATGCAAATGCAATGTGGACCAAACTCACCTAGCCCCAATCATGGGTTAGTTACTTTGCTCTTACAAACTTCAAGTCAAGATCCTATTACTCTCAAAGAAATATTGCTCTCTGGAAAATCTTGGATTTTTTTTCGTTCTGTCATCTTCTCCCGATCAAAGCAATTAAGCTAATTTTCCATTGCAGGGGTCCCTTTGCATAGACTGACTCCAGCCAATACGGTCATCAGTCTACTTACTGTACTTAGTCTGGATTCATGCTAGCCTCCGTTCCTGCATTTTTGTGGTTATTGGAAATTACGTGTGGAATGAGTTGGTTTTTTTACTATTGAAATTGAACAGTGGTTACCCCAAGTTTGGGGCTGATTGGTCAAAAGCAAAGAATATTGAATTGATTAAGAATGTCAAAAATTGTTTAATGAAGGTTGTTGGACTATTCAAGATTTGATTGAAGTTAAATATGATGGTGACTCCATAACTACAATTTCAAGATTTAATTGATTTATTCAAAACCATATCATTCTTAGGTAATGTGACATTTAGTGGTTGCCTCATTCATGAATAGAGGCAGAGGGGTCTTATTCCAAACACTATGCAATGTTAGGGGTGCAAATCCAAAGATTTGAAATTTTAGAAGATAAAATTCTAAATTTTCAAATTTAAGAGACCAAATTACAATTTAGTCTAACCAAATTGACAAATCAACTTAAGAGTGTAACTTTTTATTTAGTCTGGCCAAATTAAAAAATCACATAATCTAAAGAAGTCCTTCAAAAACTAAAATAAACAAAATTTCATAAATAATAAACAAGCTAATGTTTGACTATAAGTCACAGGCCAACCCGTGAAAGTATTGAACTCATTACCACCACCGTCCATCTTACTTTTACAAGGACTTTGTAATAAAGTCACTTGGGATTAAGAATAGACTGATGACCGTATTGACTGGAGTCAGTCTATGCAAAAAAGCTTCAGAGAAGTCATGGTTTTGATATTTCAGTGAAGACAATTCCTTAATGGCGACTTGCAAAGAAGGGGAGCCACCAATGCAAATATGCAATTCCAAAGAAGGGGACCAAACTCACATAGCCCCAATTATGGGTTAGCTCTTAGAAACTTCAAGTCATGACCCTATTACTGTCAAAGAAATAAATATTGCGTGTTTGTATTTGATATGTCGAGGATTTTTTTTTTTTTTTTATTCATACGTGCATCGTTTCCCGATCAAGGCAGCTACTTTTCTATTGCATAAACTGACTCCACTCAATCAAAACGGCCTTCTGAATTATTAATCAAAAGAACCTTAAATTTATTTATATATAAAAAAATAAAAAATAAATAAAAATGAAGTTTTTCAACATAACAACTTTCCCGCTAAGCAAATGTGCTTTGTAAATGCTACCATAACTACCTGTTCCAATACAATATCTAATGTTAAAGTCCTCTGTGACCTTAATGATTTCTTCATATGCAATTTTTTCATCGTAATTCCATATTGAGAACATGTTCCCATTTTTTGCACTCCTTGTCTCTGATTTTGTTTTCTTAACCTGACATCGAGAGTGAAAAATATACCCAATAAGTAAAAGTGCAAAGAAAATGGTAAAGGGAACCAAAATTTTTACTAGTTGCATGGTTTGAGAAGTTGGAGGGCAATGAGCAAATCCTTTGATGTCACCACATAAATCCTTGTTGCCAAAAAATCGTTCGAATGCATAATTTTGGAAAATATCTGGGATTCGACCCTCCAAAGAATTGTATGACAAGTTAAATTGAGCTCTGTTGATGAGAAAAATGGGAATGTTGCCCATAAGGTTATTGTAGCTGAGGTTAACATAAATTAGGAGGGACAGGTCTTTAATCCTAGAGGGAACAGTTCCGGTTAAGTAGTTATGGCTTAAATATAAGAAGTTTAACAACAAGCAATTAGCCAAGGTAGAGGGGATTTGACCAGCTATCTTGTTATTGCAAAAGTTCAACTCTATCAAACTCTTCATATTGCCAATTTCTAGGGGAATGGAACTGTTGATATGGTTTGAATCAAGAAACAAATATGAAAAATTCTTTACAAATCTAATTTCAAATACTTTAGAACCACTAATCCCATTAAAAGACAAATCCAAATACTGGAGATTGGTTAAAAGGCCCATAGTTGAAGGAATTGATCCTGTGAGTTTGTTATAACGCAGATCTAATATTTGAAGATTTTTAAAATTTCCCAATTTTTGGGAATGGGCCACATATTAGATTTTGGTAAATGTAAAAAGATTCTAATTGAGTGAGGTTCGTGAGAAAAAGAGGGAAGTGATCTGTAAGATTATTACTAGAAAGAGATAGGAAGGTGAGCTTTGAAAGTGTACCTATTTGTTGAGGGATGCTCCCTCAAAGTCCAGTATTCCAAAAACTTAGACTTAACTAAATTTGGTAAGGAAGAGAACTTGAATTTCCTAAACTTATCTCCCACATAGATCCCATCCATGTAAATTCCTATAACGCTTCCACCATCATTGCATATAATTCCATTCCACTGGCAATAATTTAAGGAGGTATTAAAAAAAAATTCTTCTGTTTGGGGCCAAACTCTTTAGTTTTGAACTAAAAAATACAAACAAAATAGACATTAGAAATTTATAAAGATATGTACCCTAAAAAGGAAATAAAAATGATATACACTCCTATTAAATCATATTAATATAATATTTTGATATACTTTAGTCCATTCAATCCATTTGGTTTATTTTGGTCCACTTTGGTTTACTTGGGTCTATTTGGTCCATTCGATCCATTTCAATCCGCTTTGGTTTATTCGGTCCACTTTGGTCGATTTAGTCCAATTAAGCCCACATTTGTAACAAACACTTCTTACATAAGGCAAGTAAAGTCAAACAACTAATTATCTAATGACAAAACTTAGATATAATACATTATATGTTATTCCTAAGATTCGCTACTTAAAATTTAACTATGTGTCTACTTAACTAAAAAATGCACTTTCATCCCATGAGAAAAAATCCATATAACAAAATTTTAAAATGAGAACCTAAGAAACAACACCTAAGTACTGTAACTAAGTCTTGTCCATTATCCAAACCATGCTCCTATCATTATATGCTGGATGTATTATTCATACATATCTTTCTTTGATTCCCATTAAGGGTAATTTCGTCAATTAACTCCTCAGCTACCAGAAGTTTCAAGCAGTACCTTGAGATAGTTTCTTCACCAATTTGTGACTCGATCACTGCCCATGCTCGCATCTAATTCTGTTATCCCATATAATTAGTCCAACAGAATCCAAGTCAATCTTATACCGTCCAAAATTTCTGATTAACTCCATCAAAAAAGATCAACGACCTAGATTAAAAGAACACCCGCATAACGAACTGTAGATAAAAGCATGCAATACTGACAGCTTTTCCCTATTAAATATTCAAGCTCTTCAAAATCTCTCTCTCTCTCTCTCTCAGAATCACAGAGAATCCATGGCTGGTGGAGAAACAACAAGTTTGTTGGTTCTGATACTGATTGCTTTGCCAGTTTTGGTATTCGCAATTCAATCTCTGAGAACTGAGCCTTCAGGGAAGGAAGGTAGGGAGCACAAGGAAGGCGATTACATTCCTTTCTTCGCCAACATAGCTACATTGTTATTCGTGGTCTAGGAATTGGATGACTGACATTTACCAATCATGTTGTGTTGAAATACACTCGGGATAGGTCACTTTTAGTTTTTGTAGGCTCTAGTCTAGGTAAAAAGAATTAAATGAAAATTGCAAAGGACAAATGCTTCCACTGACCACATATCATGTAAGTTGCATATACATAACATAAGCAAATGTTTACCACCTCTCAAGTCACAACCTCTATTTCGGAACAAAGAAAATCTACAGATCCTAGTTTAAGTTTGAATACAAATACCACTATAATCCCAAGATTTGACTTGGAATAATTTTGGTGATCAATTTACAAGTGGAGAAGAAAAGTGCAATTTGCTTAAGATCCTACAAATACCACTACTTCTTCGACTTTAGTTCACCATATTTTCATGCAATAGCTTCAAACTCTCTTCTTTCTCTATTA
This sequence comes from Quercus suber, assembly GCF_002906115.3. Classification (NCBI taxonomy): domain Eukaryota; kingdom Viridiplantae; phylum Streptophyta; class Magnoliopsida; order Fagales; family Fagaceae; genus Quercus; species Quercus suber. The sequence continues at coordinate 14,103 of NW_027069720.1, forward strand.
CGTATAAATATTCATTTCATTCATTACTATTATATTTTTCTGTCTCTAAAAATCTTTCATTTTTTTCAATCTCTTCTCATCATTCCACAATCTTTTTGCCTCGTCAAGCTTCCCATTGACATCGTTGGACGGCCTTATACAAACCAACCTATTGATCATCGACCTTATAAATCCTTGTGGCGGCCTCCCTATCAAATCTCGTTGGGGCCAATGGTTCCAACTCCATTAAAACGATCTCCTTATAGGTATCCTTGAAGTCCTTGCAAGACCAACCGACATAATCGACCAAGTCGTCAAAGTAAGCAAAGTTTAATCGTTTGACAGTATTCACACCAACTTCTCTAGAATTTTAGTTAAATTTTAAGTCAGTTGAGTTGGCCAATTTTTCATGCACTCATCAAACTCAAACTCTCTATTCTTTTCCTGTTTTGTTTTGATAGAAATATTCATTTTATTTTTTTATTTCTCCAAAAAAAATCTTCCTTTTTTTTTATTTTTTATGTCGTCTTCTTAGAATTTGATTTTGTCACCAACAACACCACTCTTTACTACTACCTATCACTCAACATCACCCTCAGGAAGTGAACTCCAACAATTGGGGTCAGCATATATCACCAACGTGTCCAAGCCATTGCATATTATAAGAAGTACTTAGTTTGGGTGGCAACAATTGTTGTCTCTTAAGCCTAGCGATCTTTCAAAGTTCAACGCCGAGAAAGTGAGGGGGTTTATAGCATTAATTGATGTGTAAAGCTCTCTTTTCAGATAAGGGCACTCCATTTATTAAGTGAGAATAATGGTACCATATGAAGTTGACATTCTTATTATATAGCAAAGATGTGATGATGTCTTTGTATAAAATAGTCCCTTATATTTGTACAGAGAAGAATATAAGAATGAGTAAGCATTTTATGGAAGCTAGGACTTGAGGAGAGAGAGAGAGGCTTATTCCATTGAAAGAGATGGGACAGAAATAGAAAATTTTGATTAATATACTACTCATTTCATATATGATATTTGCAGTATGCTTCTTACCGTATTTTGGCTTTGTAGATTGACCTCTAATTTTTGTAATATGCATTAAGGCATGTATTTTGCTTGGATTTTAACTAAGGTTTCTACCACACATCTCCTATCATGTACTCTTCATCGGTGATTTCATTCTTCATTTTAATTTTTCTATACTTAAATTGATCTATTGAAAATTTTGAATTTTATATAAGACCATTTTAAGCTAGGTGGCAAAAAGTAGGTAGACTGCAATATTACTTATTTTTATATTTTTTTAAGACACCCACAAAATGGCTTCAAATCAAAACATAGGCCACATTTGTAAAAGATAACACTTTATAAATAAAGTAGTAGATTAAGAAAGGTAAAGTCATACACATACTTACTCAAGTCATGCTATGTAATAAAATAACATTCTATCATTATATATTGTATTTCAATTAAGAAATTCTAGCTCTTTTTGTATTTGTAGATTTATGTTCAAGTTCAATTTCCAGTCCTGTTAAGGTTAATTTCATCAATTAACTCCTAAGCTCGCAAAAGTTTCAATGAGTACCTTGAGATAGTTAGTTCACCAACTTGTGACTCAATAACTGCTCGCAACATAATTCTGTTATCCAAAATAGTAATTAACTACCCGCCAGTCCAACTGAATCCAAGTCAATCTTTTACCATCCAAAAAATCTGATTAACTCCATCAAAAAAGATCAACGACCCAGATTAAAAAGAACCTGCATGGCGATAAGTATATAAGCAAGCAACACTAACAGCTTTTCCCTCCTAAATATTCAAGCTCTTCAAAATCTCTCTCTCACTTTCTCTCTCAGAATCACAGAGAATCCATGGCTCGTAGAGGAACAACAAGTTTCTTGGTTCTGGTACTGGTAATGATTGCTCTTCCGGCTCTGGTATTCGCAATTCGAACTCTGAGAACTGAGCCTTCAAGGAAGCAAGATCGGGGGTACAAGGAAGCCGATTACATTCCTCTCCTAATCAAAGAGGTCCATGGTAATTCATTTCTACATTTATCTTTGAAATCTCTCATCTTTTTCAACGTTTTCTAATCATATTGTTAGTGAGCAATAAAGGTTGTGTATAGTCTTTGTGAATGCCTGAGATAATTAAAAAGAAAAATACTTTTTGGACCTCCTGATGAATTTGATGCATCTCTGTTTATTTATTTTTTTCGATTGCAGTAAGGCATATTCGTATTTTGATTTGCCATTCTGCCCTCCTGGATGTAAGAATAATTTTCTTGGTTTGTGAATTTAGTTTCTAGGCATAGACAAGATAATTAATCGGAAAAAATTTGTTGAATAGTACATTTTAAGAAAAAAATTAGGTGAATAGCATGCGTTTAAAGTTATTTAGTTATATAGGCTGTTATTGGAACTCGAGTTTGGCAAAATTCAGTTCAAACCAAAAATCTAGTTTAACAAACTCGAGGTCCAACCAGAATAGGTCTGGCGTGGAATCAAAAAAAAAAAAAAAAAAAAAA
>NW_027069720.1:17459-21668 GCF_002906115.3 Quercus suber
GCCACATCCACTGTCATAGTTTGTATGATGACAATAAGGAAAGCCCCAAACATAGTACTAATTGCACCACAGACTTTCAAATTGTACAAGCTTGCATAGATTTCATCCATCAAAATGTAGATCACGCAGAAAGGCAGAAGGCCCCCAAAGAACACTTCATGAGCAGGTGTCTTCATGTACCAAGCCTGATTATGAATCTCACTTTGAGAGTTTATGCTGGAACAAGCTATTTCGGATTCTTTTAGGGAAGACTGCCCCAATCTGCCACCCAAAGTTAGGATTTTGAAAGCGAAGGGTAACAAAATGATTTTCCAAAGATAATTATACCAATCGTGCGGAAGTGACACCCCTGTTGTGATTGCCTTTAGTGTAATTATGGCTAGACCTGTTATGAACCCCGGGACAAAAATTATCTTTGGAAAATCATTTTGTTACCCTTCGCTTTCAAAATCCTAACTTTGGGTGGCAGATTGGGGCAGTCTTCCCTAAAAGAATCTGAAATAGCTTGTTCCAGCATAAACTCTCAAAGTGAGATTCATAATCAGGCTTGGTACATGAAGACACCTGCTCATGAAGTGTTCTTTGGGGGCCTTCTGCCTTTCTGCGTGATCTACATTTTGATGGATGAAATCTATGCAAGCTTGTACAATTTGAAAGTCTGTGGTGCAATTAGTACTATGTTTGGGGCTTTCCTTATTGTCATCATACAAACTATGACAGTGGATGTGGCATGTGAACGCTATCACCTGTCCAGGCAAGAACCCCAATGGTGGTGGAGGTAATTCTCTTACTAGAATGTTATAAACACTATAATTTCACAACTTTTTCACATTTGTGAGGCAAGATTGAAGCTTAAATCATGTTTAATTTCATATAATTTTAAGCTCAAATTACGCTTTTCTAGCTTTTATTCCTAATTTGATAAAAAAAAAAAATCAAATATCTATCTATCTATCTGTTGATCTAAGTCAATCTGCAATACAGATCTGTGTTTCGTGGAGGATCAGTCGCCATTTTCATGTTTGCGTATGGCCCCTATTTCTATGCTAGAGCAAATGCCAGAATTTCAATGAACCTGCTAGAGTTCCTGGGCTACAATGCCTGCATATTCTACGCTGTCTTCTTGATACTTGGAACCATTGGCTTCTATCATTCATCAATTATTTCCAATCATTGACCAGGAAACTTAATTCAATAGGAGCTGTGCTTTTCTGAAGTGGTAAGTACTAAAAGTTAGTTGCATTCGCAATTAGCCTTGGCTGCTAAGTTGGCATTATAGTCAGTTGTTAGTTAGGATTAGTTAGTTAGTTGATACTGTTGTAACGGATTGGGATTTGGGGACTCGTGTTGGGAAGGAAATTGTACTATAAGAAGCTATAGCTAATTGTAAGCAAATTTCTCTCTTCCTTGTCTATCTCTTAGTTTCTATTTCTTGTTCTTAGTTCCCTTGTAGAACTACTTCAATTCCATAAGATTATTTGGATTCTTATCATAAAAAATAAAAAAATACCTTGAATCAATCCATTTGTCACAAAATAACTGAAACCAAAAATACTTATTCATTTATTTCATACAAACTGTCTCGCCAATTCAGGTATTAGGGAATGTCATCTTGGACCTCTTGGTCTTGTATGAGGATGTTGCGGTGGTTGGTGGTGCCGTGGTGGTGCCCTGGCAATGGATGGTGGTAAGAATCCCTTTCAAAATAGCTTCATGGTGTAGGGTAACGTAGATAGAAAATAATGAAATACCAAGCTTATAGTAGTGGCAATGGAAGCAATATTTAGTCATAAATGATCATATCAGTTCCTATAAAGAAGAGAATAAAATTCACCTTCACTGGAAGTTACAAGGAATTTGGTAGCATATTTTCTTCATGTCAGTTTTACCTTTTTAGTACTCAATTCCATTCTGATCGACATCAGGTACCCTAAGGACAGACCAAAACAATAAATGAAAAACTTGGAAGAATTAGAAGGGTAATTCCAGTTCAATCAATGCAGAATCAATGAAAATTGTGAAGGACATGTGCGCTTCCACTGATCTTGTGAGTTGCTTATATGCAAAATTGCAAATGTATACCAACTCTCAAGTCACAACTCAGCTAATAAGGGGTGAGGGATAAGGCCAATTATCTACTTCAATAGGATCCATGTCGGTATTCTGGCAGTGGCCGAGTAGATTTTTTAGTGAAGACAATTCTCTTGACTTTTTTAGGTGGTCTCATTTATAGAAGCTACGGTCGTTTGATTTTTTGGTGAAGACTATTAATTCCTTACTGGCGACTTGCAAAGAAGGGGAACCACCCATGCAAATGCAATGAGGACCAAATTAACTCACCTGGGGTTCTTCTTATCCATTTCATTCATTTTTAATCTTGCTTAGTCTGATTTTTCAAAACAGTTGCAATATATATCCAATGTGGAACATAGAGCTCAAATTTTTATCATAATTCAAATAGTAAAAAGTTCGAAAAGTAAAAAGGCACTAGTAGAATTATCTAAGCCAATTGTAGAATCACATGAAATTTGGTGACCAAAAGGGAATCTCCATGAGAATCAAAATTCATTGCCTAATGGGGGTGACCTACTTCACTATACAGACAAATCCCTTCATTTAGATCTATCTTTTATTAAATTTGCTATGTATGTTTATTTGTTTTTTTTTTTTTTGTTATAATTCTCAAATTAAAAGTCATAATAAGGTCTCGATTACTAGAAGGTTGAATTAGTAGGTAGTGGGGTTCGGGGTTACAAAAACAACAGAGGTGTTAGCAGTGGATGATTGGAATGGAAAAGAATGGGGGAGTTAGAGGTATTGAGTTTGGATTGTAATGTGGGTCGAAAAAGGATAACATCATATTGGTGTAATTTAGAACGGATAGTGCAAGTAGAAAGTCTTTCATTATGTTTTTGTGAGAGAGCGTTGCGTGTTGGGAGCAGATAGCAAGGGAGGTAGAGTTGCCAAAAACATATACAGAGAGAAGAAGACGACGAATGTATATTGTTCATCAATGCCAACTAATAATATAGTCCCCTTTCTCTTCCTGCAAAATGCCATTCATTTCCCTCTAAATTGCATTTGTTTCCTCTCTAAGAGATTGAACATATGGTGGACACTGTATTGGAAATGCTGCCATATATGGACTGGAAAGCATTTCGGCATGCACCAAAAGAGAAATTACTCATAATATATATAATTTTTTATTTTTTCCTTTTTATTTTGGAGAGAGAGAGAGAGAGAGAGAGAGAGAGAGATCATGGTGGGCTGCCAACAATGCCTACAGAGACTCGGTTGAGAGGTGGCAATTTCATTTGCGGTTCATGGGCTCTGCTCTTCTTGAACACAGGCTCTGGTAATGAATAAACTGAGGACCCCACAGCCCAAGAATCGTAGGAACTATCCGAGCTAAAAACAGCATCAAGAACTTGTTCATAATTGCGCTTGTGACTGTGAGGGTTATTATGGGCGCAATTATATGCATTTGATAGCTCAAGGATGAGATTGCAGCAGTCATTTACTTTTTCCTGTTACAATGCAGATGGGTAATCAAGATCAAATCATGTGTATTAATAGCTTCACGCTTGAACTTAATTCTAAGAAAAGCATTAAAGTTCCAAAAACTATTTAACTCAGTAGGCCAGAGAGAGAGAGAGAGAGAGAGAGAAACCTTGCTTATTTTAAGGACATCCATAAGTTGGTGTTGGTATTCCATGGAATTACAAGGCTCAAATTGGTCTATAACGTGCATCCAAAAATTTTTCAGTAATCATTGTTGAATCTTATGTAAGTTGAACAAGTATGAAATCTTCGAGACAAGCATCAAGCATATATAGATCAGCCCTTGCAACCTCCGCGATCGCATTAGAAAAGTGGTGAAGACTTCAATTTCATATTACAAAATACAGGTTACAGATCATAAAGAACAACAATTACAACTTACAAACAGGATTTTTAAGCTATTGTTATTGTAATACACAACATTTTTTTTTCATAGAAGCTCATCAAACATTATCTTTCTCAACCAGGAAACAAGGACTTTCTGAATGGGTTTCACTCTCTCCAACTGTTAGGACATATATGTTTTAACTTGTTTAAGAACATATGTCACTTAGTTATGTATATTGGCTAATCCTTTGACAAAACGCACTCTGCTTGTAATTGGGTAGTTCTAGGTGTTTTTAATACTTCAAGAAACAATGTTTCAAG
>NW_027069720.1:21840-26014 GCF_002906115.3 Quercus suber
AGAAATTCTTGAGACACTGATTTCATTGTCGGCCTAGACTTTGGTTTAGCACGTAAGCAAGCAAATGAAATTGCAGCAACAAGAAAAACATCATGTGCAACCAAACGATTTGGAGGTGGGAGACGCTTGTCTAATATTTCATTTAGCATCACACTTTGAGATGAAGATAATGATGTCAAGAGTTCACCTGGATGCCTTCCCATTAATATTTCTAATGCCACCACTCCAAAGCTATAAATATCACTTTTTTCAGTCACCTTCATAGTATAAGCCAATTCTGCAAATATTGGACAAAAAATAGGTATGAGAAAATTAATATCTTTTGTTTAACTTTAATCTCTCTCTTCTTCTTTTTTTTCCTGGACGTTTGGACAAAACTTGCTAGTGTATAAAACTTCCATCATAAAAGTAATAGTTTCTCACTAGAATGACCATATAGAAAGCTCTACATGTGACTAAACTTTTAAAATAATATCTACGATAATTACAAAAATAATATATAATTCACCTGGAGCAATATAACCATAAGTCCCAGCAATTAAAGTTTGATTGGAGGTATCTGAATCAAGAAGTCTAGCCGTGCCAAAATCTGACACAAATGCCTCTAACTCAGAGTTCAATAGAATATTGTTGCTTGATATATCTCGATGAACAATTACCGGGACACCTTCATGATGCATATAAGATAATGCATGTGCTGTACTTTTGATTATGTTCACCCTCTTCATCCAATCCAATTCTACAGCCTCAGCGTTGTTGCGTAGGACACAAAATAGACTTCCCCTTTCCATATACTCATAGACCAAAAACATGCATCGTTTGTGCAAACAATAACCATGCAGTTTCACAATATTCCGATGTCGGATTTCAGTTAAAATTTTGACCTCATTTCTGAAACTCTTGTCAAAATTTGGGTCCTCAGCCTCTAAGCGATGAAGTTTCTTTAAGGCAACTACTTTACCATTAGGCAACTGTGCTTTGTAAACACTACCATAACCACCTGTTCCAATACAATATCTAATGTCAAAGCCCTCTGTTGCTTCAATGATGTCTTCATATGCAATTTTTCCATCATAATTCCATATTGAGAACAAATCCCCATTCTTTGATTCCCTTAACTCAGATGACATTTTCCTAACTCTACATTGAGAGCGGAAAAAATACCCAAGAAGTAAAAATATAGGGAAAGCAATTAAGGGAACAAAAAATTTTATTTGATGGACAATGGATCTATTGTCGCTTTGATGGACAATGGATCTATTGTTGCTTGGGCAAGGAGGGAAGCCTTTGACATCACCACATAAATCTTTGTTGCCGATGAAGGCTGAAGGTGCATAATTTTGGTAGCCGTACATATTTGGGATCCGACCATGGAAAGAATTGTGGGAAAAGTTCACTTCTTTTACTGAATCTGAAAGATCCGGAATATTTCCAGTAAGATTATTGCAGCTGAGATCCAAGAGCTTTAAAGGTTGTGAATCCCCTGGTTTAAAAGGAATTTCCCCACTGAGAGTATTATAACTTAGGTCAATAGCATTTAAATGCTGAAGGTAACTAATTTGAGATGGAATGCTTCCAGTTAAATTGTTATGGCTCAATAACAATTCACTCAACTTAGTTAATTGACCAAGAGATGAAGGGAGGGGGCCAATAAGCTTGTTATTATTGATATTCAGGTTACTCAAATTCTTCATGTTGCCTATTTCAGGAGGAATGGAGCCATTGATTTGGTTTGAATCAAGAAACAAAGAGATCAAATTGATCAGATGACCAAGAGATGAAGGAAGGGGGCCAATAAGCTTGTTATCATTGATGTACAGGTAATTCAAATTCTTCATGTTGCCTATTTCAAGTGGAATGTGACCATTGATTTGATTCATAGAAAGAGACAAAGAAACCAAATTGGTTAGATGACATATAAACAAAGGGATTGGACCAGTGAGATTGTTTTTTTGTAGGTCCAATTCCGACAAATTCTTTAGCAATCCAATTTCTGGCACTATAGAACCATTGATTTTATTAAAAGACAAATCCAAGATGGAAAGATTGGTTAAAAGGCCAAGAGCAGAAGGGATTGCTCCGGTAAATTCGTTATCACTCAATCTTAATTCTAGAAGATTCTTTAAATTACCTAATTGTTTGGCAATGGAACCGCCAAATAGATTAGAAGAAATGTCAAATGTCTGTAATTGAGTGAGGTTTGCAAGTGAAAGAGGTAACTCACCGGTAAGTTGATTACCTTGCACACTAAAATAGGTGAGATTGGTTAAAAGACATAGAGCTATGGGAATTGATCCAATAAAATAATTTCCACCTAAATCTAATTCAAGAAGATTTGTTAAATTTCCCAATTCTTTGGGAATCGAACCACTGATAGAATTTGAAGAAATGTTAAATTTCACTAACCGAGTGAGGTTTCCTAATGAAGGAGGCAACTTACCTGTGAGAGAATTAAGGGAAAGATCAAGGTGGGTGAGCTTCGAAAGAGTGCCTATCTCAACTGAAATTCTCCCCGCAAGCCAACAATCAGAAAGATCAAGACGGACTAAATTTGGGAAGGAAGAGAGGTTGAGTTTACTGATCGCATCATTCAGATGGACCCCACCCAAGTCAATCTCTATGATGCTTCCACCATCATTGCATTTGATTCCATTGAACTCGCAATGATTTAAGAATGTACCATTGGAGTGATCACTCCACCACCCACTCTCCAGGAGAGCCTTCGCTTCTAGTTCAAGCGCTGATGAATTAGATGCTGCCACAGAGCCAGCTGCAATAACCATAGTTGTGGAGTGCATCAAGATATAAAGAACCCATAATGCTACTATCAGAATGGAAATGGAAACAGAGGGAGCCATGTTAGAGCTTATGATTGATTGATGAGTGCGTTGCAAAGAGGCAAATATTTGATTGTTATATATGCATCACTCAACACACTTTCATCATTGAAATACAGTCCTTACCAACCCAAGACTGGAAGTCAATTTAACGAATGTGCTGTTTTTTTCTTTTCCTCCTTTTTTATTTTTTATATATATCATTGTTATATATGCATTCAATAATTCTTCCTACATAAGATCCTTAGATTAGTGGAATCAGCAAATGATGTAATGATCCTAATTTATTTCTAACACTTCATTAAAGGTTTCCTTCGCTTTTAGTGTTAGAGCTGATTTTTTAGGGGTGCAAAGCGCCATGTGGGTCTAGCCCACATGCCTTGCCAATGCTCATATATGAGCTTGCCTCCAAAAGTCTTCAAGTAAGCCATGTCTCTTAATGAGACTTGACTTAAGCGTGTTGAACATGCTTAAGGAGCAGTACGTTGGGACCAAAGGGGGCCTTGGTCCTCCCAAAATATTTGAAAAAAAAATTACTATAGAGAGAGAGAGAGAGAGAGAGAGAGAGAGAGAGAGAGATTTTAATAAAGAAATGATATATTCACAATATTTTACAACAAATTTTAAGTGATAAATTGTTATTAGCTGTTGCGGGTGCACAAAAATATTGTGAAATTGTTCTCCTCCACTAGATAACCACGTGTGTGGTTAAAATACTTCCTGCAAAAGCAGGTGTGTAGCTGTCTAGGCTACTCCCACTTTACTTTTTTACATATATTTAGCAACTTGCCATCTAGATTTTGTTGTAAAATTTTTGTCAAAATATTATGCTAGTAGCACTACGCTTACAGCATTTAATTTTATAAAAATAAAAAATAAAAATGTTCCAAATTTTTGCTTATTTGTTAAATTAAAAAAAAAAAAAAAAAAAAAAAAAAAAAAAAAAAAAAAAAAAAACAGCTGTACCTAGATAAAAGTGAGGCTTTGAAAAAAATAGTACCTAGTCAAATAAACAAAATAAGCTGAAACAGACCCCAAGACAATCAACTATTTGAATACCATAAATTTAGGTTCTTCATTGGATTCTTAATTCTTAATCCTATTGTTCCCCCCTGCCCCCATACTACAGGCTAGAGAGATGTAACCCCATGTAAGTGCTGTCTATGAGTCCTCACATAATTATAAATAATTAAAATAAACTTATGGATAATATGAATTTATTAACTTTCATCTCAAACCTTCACAATGAGATCAACAGCCTTGTAAGCTGAATCTACTGGCCCTGTTCCAACAGAACAAGCAACATGCTCTGTTCCATCAGCATCAATGAGTTTAAC